>NW_026529579.1:0-100561 GCF_028500815.1 Rissa tridactyla
CCTGCAGCCCCCAGGTCTGTGGGTCTACACAAGCGGTTCCCAAAGAGCTATAGAACAAGGCATAGTTTTCCCTGCTGGCTCTTTGGGCGTGGGACCAGTCTCCAGACAGATGGCCATTTTTGTTCCTGGCGCGGCGCCAAGTGGGAAAGGGTGGTTTTGAGGCTGAAGGCAGCAGGAAAGCCTGCAGCCCCCAGGTGTGTGGGGCTACGCAAGCGGTTCCCAAAGAGCTATAGAACAAGGCATAGTTTACCCTGCTGGCTCCTTGGGCGTGGGACCAATTTCCAGACATATGGCCATTATTGTGACTGGCGCGGCGCCAAGTGGGAAAGGGTGGTTTTGAGGCTGAAGGCAGCAGGAAAGCCTGCAGCCCCCAGGTCTGTGGGGCTACGCAAGCGGTTCCCAAAGAGCTTTCGAACAAGGCATAGTTTTCCCTGCTGGCTCTTTGTGCATGGGACCAATCTCCACAGATAAGGCCATTTTTGTGCCTGGCGCGGCGCCAAGTGGGAAAGGGTGGTTTTGAGGCTGAAGGCAGCAGGAAAGCCTGCAGCCCCCAGGTGTGTGGGGCTACGCAAGCGGTTCCCAAAGAGCTTTAGAACAAGGCATAGTTTTCCCTCCTGGCTCTTTGGGCATGGGACCAATCTCCACAGATAAGGCCATTTTTGTGCCTGGCGCGGCGCCAAGTGGGAAAGGGTGGTTTTGAGGCTGAAGGCAGCAGGAAAGCCTGCAGCCCCCAGGTGTGTGGGGCTACGCAAGCGGTTCCCAAAGAGCTTTAGAACAAGGCATAGTTTTCCCTGCTGGCTCTTTGGGCGTGGGACCAATCTCCAGACAGATGGCCATTTTTGGGCCTGGCGCGGCGCCAAGTGGGAAAGGGTGGTTTTGAGGCTGAAGGCAGCAGGAAAGCCTGCAGCCCCCAGGTCTGTGGGGCTACGCAAGCGGTTTCCAAAGAGCTTTAGAACAAGGCATAGTTTTCCCTGCTGGCTCTTTATGCATGGGACCAATCTCCACAGATAAGGCCATTTTTGTGTCTGGCGCGGCGCCATGTGGGAAAGGGTGGTTTTGAGGCTGAAGGCAGCAGGAAAGCCTGCAGCCCTCAGGTGTGTGTGGCTACGCAAGCGGTTCCCAAGGAGCTTTAGAGCAAGGCATAGTTTTCCCTGCTGGCTCTTTGTGCATGTGACCAATCTCCAGACAGATGGCCATTTTTGTTACTGGCGCGGCGCCAAGTGGGAAAGGGTGGTTTTGAGGCTCAAGGCAGCAGGAAAGCCTGCAGCCCCCAGGTGTGTGGGGCTACGCAAGCGGTTCCCAAAGAGCTTTAGAACAAGGCATAGTTTTCCCTCCTGGCTCTTTGGGCATGGGACCAATCTCCACAGATAAGGCCATTTTTGTGCCTGGCGCGGCGCCAAGTGGGAAAGGGTGGTTTTGAGGCTGAAGGCAGCAGGAAAGCCTGCAGCCCCCAGGTGTGTGGGGCTACGCAAGCGGTTCCCAAGGAGCTTTAGAACAAGGCATAGTTTTCCCTGCTGGCTCTTTGGGCGTGGGACCAGTCTACAGACAGATGGCCATTTTTGGGCCTGGGTCGGCGCCAAGTGGGAAAGGGTGGTTTTGAGGCTGAAGGCAGCAGGAAAGCCTGCAGCCCCCAGGTCTGTGGGGCTACGCAAGCGGTTCCCAAAGAGCTTTAGAACAAGGCATAGTTTTCCCTGCTGGCTCTTTGGGCGTGGGATCAATCTCCACACGGATGGCTTTTTTTCGGCCTGGCGCGGCGCCAAGTGGGAAAGGGTGGTGTGAGGCTGAAGGCAGCAGGAAAGCCTGCAGCCCCCAAGTGTGTGGGGCTACGCAAGCGGTTCCGAAAGAGCTTTAGAACAAGGCATAGTTTTCCCTGCTGGCTCTTTGGGCGTGGGACCAATCTCCAGACAGATGGCCATTTTTGTGTCTGGCGCGGCGCCAAGTGGGAAAGGGTGGTTTTGAGGCTGAAGGCAGCAGGAAAGCCTGCAGCCCCCAGGTGTGTGGGGCTACGCAAGCGGTTCCCAAAGAGCTTTAGAACAAGGCATAGTTTTCCCTGCTGGCTCTTTGGGCGTGGGACCAATCTCCAGACAGATGGCCATTTTTGGGCCTGGCGCGGCGCCAAGTGGGAAAGGGTGGTTTTGAGGCTGAAGGCATCAGGAAAGCCTGCAGCCCCCAGGTCTGTGGGTCTACACAAGCGGTTCCCAAAGAGCTATAGAACAAGGCATAGTTTTCCCTGCTGGCTCTTTGGGCGTGGGACCAGTCTCCAGACAGATGGCCATTTTTGTTCCTGGCGCGGCGCCAAGTGGGAAAGGGTGGTTTTGAGGCTGAAGGCAGCAGGAAAGCCTGCAGCCCCCAGGTCTGTGGGGCTACGCAAGCGGTTCCCAAAGAGCTATAGAACAAGGCATAGTTTTCCCTGCTGGCTCCTTGGGCGTGGGACCAATTTCCAGACATATGGCCATTATTGTGACTGGCGCGGCGCCAAGTGGGAAAGGGTGGTTTTGAGGCTGAAGGCAGCAGGAAAGCCTGCAGCCCCAGGTCTGTGGGGCTACGCAAGCGGTTCCCAAAGAGCTTTCGAACAAGGCATAGTTTTCCCTGCTGGCTCTTTGTGCATGGGACCAATCTCCACAGATAAGGCCATTTTTGTGCCTGGCTCGGCGCCAAGTGGGAAAGGGTGGTTTTGAGGCTGAAGGCAGCAGGAAAGCCTGCAGCCCCCAGGTGTGTGGGGCTACGCAAGCGGTTCCCAAAGAGCTTTAGAACAAGGCATAGTTTTCCCTGCTGGCTCTTTGGGCGTGGGACCAATCTCCAGACAGATGGCCATTTTTGGGCCTGGCGTGACGCCAAGTGGGAAAGGGTGGTTTTGAGGCTGAAGGCAGCAGGAAAGCCTGCAGCCCCCAGGTCTGTGGGGCTACGCAAGCGGTTTCCAAAGAGCTTTAGGACAAGGCATAGTTTTCCCTGCTGGCTCTTTATGCATGGGACCAGTCTCCACAGATAAGGCCATTTTTGTTACTGGCGCGGCGCCACGTGGGAAAGGGTGGTTTTGAGGCTGAAGGCAGCAGGAAAGCCTGCAGCCCCCAGGTGTGTGGGGCTACGCAAGCGGTTCCCAAGGAGCTTTAGAACAAGGCATAGTTTTCCCTGCTGGCTCTTTGTGCATGGGACCAATCTCCACAGATAAGGCCATTTTTGGGCCTGGCGCGGCGCCAAGTGGGAAAGGGTGGTTTTGAGGCTGAAGGCAGCAGGAAAGCCTGCAGCCCCCAGGTCTGTGGGGCTACGCAAGCGGTTCCCAAAGAGCTTTAGAACAAGGCATAGTTTTCCCTGCTGGCTCTTTGGGCGTGGGACCAATCTCCAGACAGATGGCCATTTTTGGGCCTAGAGCGGCGCCAAGTGGGAAAGGGTGGTTTTGAGGCTGAAGGCAGCAGGAAAGCCTGCAGCCCCCAGGTCTGTGGGGCTACGCAAGCGGTTCCCAAAGAGCTTTAGAACAAGGCATAGTTTTCCCTGCTGACTCTTTGGGCGTGGGACCAATCTCCAGACAAATGGCCATTTTTGGGCCTAGTGCGGTGCCAAGTGGGAAAGGGTGGTTTTGAGGCTGAAGGCAGCAGGAAAGCCTGCAGCCCCCAGGTCTGTGGGGCTACGCAAGCGGTTCCCAAAGAGCTTTAGAACAAGGCATAGTTTTCCCTGCTGGCTCTTTGGGCGTGGGACCAATCTCCAGACAGATGGCCATTTTTGTGCCTGGCGCGGCACCAAGTGCGAAAGGGTGGTTTTGAGGCTTAAGGCAGCAGGAAAGACTGCAGCCCCCAGGTGTGTGGGGCTACGCAAGCGGTTCCCAAAGAGCTTTAGAACAAGGCATAGTTTTCCCTCCTGGCTCTTTGGGCATGGGACCAATCTCCACAGATAAGGCCATTTTTGTGCCTGGCGCGGCGCCAAGTGGGAAAGGGTGGTTTTGAGGCTGAAGGCAGCAGGAAAGCCTGCAGCCCCCAGGTGTGTGGGGCTACTCAAGCGGTTCCCAAAGAGCTTTAGAACAAGGCATAGTTTTCCCTGCTGGCTCTTTGGGCGTGGGACCAATCTCCAGACAGATGGCGATTTTTGGGCCTGGCGTGACGCCAAGTGGGAAAGGGTGGTTTTGAGGCTGAAGGCAGCAGGAAAGCCTGCAGCCCCCAGGTCTGTGGGGCTACGCAAGCGGTTTCCAAAGAGCTTTAGGACAAGGCATAGTTTTCCCTGCTGGTTCTTTATGCATGGGACCAGTCTCCACAGATAAGGCCATTTTTGTGTCTGGCGCGGCGCCATGTGGGAAAGGGTGGTTTTGAGGCTGAAGGCAGCAGGAAAGCCTGCAGCCCCCAGGTGTGTGGGGCTACGCAAGCGGTTCCCAAGGAGCTTTAGAACAAGGCATAGTTTTCCCTGCTGGCTCTTTGGGCATGGGACCAATCTCCAGACAGATGGCCATTTTTGTGCCTGGCGCGGCGCCAAGTGGGAAAGGGTGGTTTTGAGGCTAAAGGCAGCAGGAAAGCCTGCAGCCCCCAGGTGTGTGGGGCTACGCAAGCGGTTCCCAAAGAGCTTTAGAACAAGGCATAGTTTTCCCTGCTGGCTCTTTGGGCGTGGGACCAATCTCCAGACAGATGGCCATTTTTGTGTCTGGCGCGGCGCCAAGTGGGAAAGGGTGGTTTTGAGGCTGAAGGCAGCAGGAAAGCCTGCAGCCCCCAGGTCTGTGGGGCTACGCAAGCGGTTCCCAAAGAGCTTTAGAACAAGGCATAGTTTTCCCTGCTGACTCTTTGGGCGTGGGACCAATCTCCAGACAAATGGCCATTTTTGGGCCTAGTGCGGTGCCAAGTGGGAAAGGGTGGTTTTGAGGCTGAAGGCAGCAGGAAAGCCTGCAGCCCCCAGGTCTGTGGGGCTATGCAAGCGGTTCCCAAAGAGCTTTAGAACAAGGCATAGTTTTCCCTGCTGGCTCTTTGGGCGTGGGACCAATCTCCAGGCAGATGGCCATTTTTGTTACTGGCGCGGCGCCAAGTGGGAAAGGGTGGTTTTGAGGCTGAAGGCAGCAGGAAAGCCTGCAGCCCCCAGGTGTGTGGGGCTACGCAAGCGGTTCCCAAAGAGCTTTAGAACAAGGCATAGTTTTCCCTGCTGGCTCTTTGGGCCTGGGACCAATCTCCAGACAGATGGCCATTTTTGTGCCTGGCGCGGCGCCAAGTGGGAAAGGGTGGTTTTGAGGCTGAAGGCAGCAGGAAAGCCTGCAGCCCCCAGGTGTGTGGGGCTACGCAAGCGGTTCCCAAAGAGCTTTAGAACAAGGCATAGTTTTCCCTGCTGGCTCTTTGGGCGTGGGACCAATCTCCAGACAGATGGCGATTTTTGGGCCTGGCGTGACGCCAAGTGGGAAAGGGTGGTTTTGAGGCTGAAGGCAGCAGGAAAGCCTGCAGCCCCCAGGTCTGTGGGGCTACGCAAGCGGTTTCCAAAGAGCTTTAGGACAAGGCATAGTTTTCCCTGCTGGCTCTTTATGCATGGGACCAGTCTCCACAGATAAGGCCATTTTTGTGTCTGGTGCGGCGCCATGTGGGAAAGGGTGGTTTTGAGGCTGAAGGCAGCAGGAAAGCCTGCAGCCCCCAGGTGTGTGGGGCTACGCAAGCGGTTCCCAAGGAGCTTTAGAACAAGGCATAGTTTTCCCTGCTGGCTCTTTGGGCATCGGACCAATCTCCAGACAAATGGCCATTTTTGGGCCTGGGTCGGCGCCAAGTGGGAAAGGGTGGCTTTGAGGCTTAAGGCAGCAGGAAAGCCTGCAGCCCCCAGGTGTGTGGGGCTACGCAAGCGGTTCCCAAAGAGCTTTAGAACAAGGCATAGTTTTCCCTGCTGGCTCTTTGGGCGTGGGACCAATCTCCGGACAGATGGCCATTTTTGGGCCTAGAGCGGCGCCAAGTGGGAAAGGGTGGTTTTGAGGCTGAAGGCAGCAGGAAAGCCTGCAGCCCCCAGGTCTGTGGGGCTACGCAAGCGGTTCCCAAAGGGCTTTCGAACAAGGCATAGTTTTCCCTGCTGGCTCTTTGTGCATGGGACCAATCTCCACAGATAAGGCCATTTTTGTGCCTGGCGCCGCGCCAAGTGGGAAAGGGTGGTTTTGAGGCTGAAGGCAGCAGGAAAGCCTGCAGCCCCCAGGTCTGTGGGGCTACGCAAGCGCTTCCCAAAGAGCTTTAGAACAAGGCATAGTTTTCCCTGCTGGCTCTTTCGGCATGGGACCAATCCCCACAGATAAGGCCATTTTTGTGCCTGGCGCGGCGCCAAGTGGGAAAGGGTGGTTTTGAGGCTGAAGGCAGCAGGAAAGCCTGCAGCCCCCAGGTGTGTGGGGCTACGCAAGCGGTTCCCAAAGAGCTTTAGAACAAGGCATAGTTTTCCCTGCTGGCTCTTTGGGCGTGGGACCAATCTCCAGACAGATGGCCATTTTTGGGCCTATCGCGGCGCCAAGTGGGAAAGGGTGGTTTTGAGGCTGAAGGCATCAGGAAAGCCTGCAGCCCCCAGGTGTGTGGGGCTACGCAAGCGGTTTCCAAAGAGCTTTAGGACAAGGCATAGTTTTCCCTGCTGGCTCTTTATGCATGGGACCAATCTCCACAGATAAGGCCATTTTTGGGCCTGGCGCGGCGCGAAGTGGGAAAGGGTGGTTTTGAGGCTGAAGGCAGCAGGAAAGCCTGCAGCCCCCAGGTGTGTGGGGCTACGCAAGCGGTTCCCAAAGAGCTTTAGAACAAGGCATAGTTTTCCCTGCTGGCTCTTTGGGCGTGGGACCAATCTCCAGACAGATGGCCATTTTTGGGCCTATCGCGGCGCCAAGTGGGAAAGGGTGGTTTTGAGGCTGAAGGCAGCAGGAAAGCCTGCAGCCCGCAGGTCTGTGGGGCTACGCAAGCGGTTCCCAAAGAGCTTTAGAACAAGGCATAGTTTTCCCTGCTGGCTCTTTGGGCGTGGGACCAATCTCCAGACAAATGGCCATTTTTGGCCTAGTGCGGTGCCAAGTGGGAAAGGGTGGTTTTGAGGCTGAAGGCAGCAGGAAAGCCTGCAGCCCCCAGGTGTGTGGGGCTAAGCAAGCGGTTCCCAAAGAGCTTTCGAACAAGGCATAGTTTTCCCTGCTGGCTCTTTGTGCATGGGACCAATCTCCACAGATAAGGCCATTTTTGTGCCTGGCACGGCACCAAGTGGGAAAGGGTGGTTTTGAGGCTGAAGGCAGCAGGAAAGCCTGCAGCCCCCAGGTGTGTGGGGCTACGCAAGCGGTTCCCAAAGAGCTTTAGAACAAGGCATAGTTTTCCCTGCTGGCTCTTTGGGCGTGGGACCAATCTCCAGACAGATGGCCATTTTTGGGCCTATCGCGGCGCCAAGTGGGAAAGGGTGGTTTTGAGGCTGAAGGCAGCAGGAAAGCCTGCAGCCCCCAGGTCTGTGGGGCTACGCAAGCGGTTTCCAAAGAGCTTTAGGACAAGGCATAGTTTTCCCTGCTAGCTCTTTGGGCGTGGGACCAATCTCCAGACAAATGGCCATTTTTGGGCCTAGTGCGGTGCCAAGTGGGAAAGGGTGGTTTTGAGGCTGAAGGCAGCAGGAAAGCCTGCAGCCCCCAGGTCTGTGGGGCTAAGCAAGCGGTTCCCAAAGAGCTTTCGAACAAGGCATAGTTTTCCCTGCTGGCTCTTTGTGCATGGGACCAATCTCCACAGATAAGGCCATTTTTGTGCCTGGCACGGCACCAAGTGGGAAAGGGTGGTTTTGAGGCTGAAGGCAGCAGGAAAGCCTGCAGCCCCCAGGTGTGTGGGGCTACGCAAGCGGTTCCCAAGGAGCTTTAGAACAAGGCATAGTTTTCCCTGCTGGCTCTTTGGGCGTGGGACCAATCTCCAGGCAGATGGCCATTTTTGTGCCTGGCGCGGCGCCAAGTGGGAAAGGGTGGTTTTGAGGCTGAAGGCAGCAGGAAAGCCTGCAGCCCCCAGGTGTGTGGGGCTACGCAAGCGGTTCCCAAAGAGCTTTAGAACAAGGCATAGTTTTCCCTGCTGGCTCTTTGTGCATGGGACCAATCTCCACAGATAAGGCCATTTTTGGGCCTGGCGCGGCGCCAAGTGGGAAAGGGTGGTTTTGAGGCTGAAGGCAGCAGGAAAGCCTGCAGCCCCCAGGTGTGTGGGGCTACGCAAGCGGTTCCCAAGGAGCTTTAGAACAAGGCATAGTTTTCCCTGCTGGCTCTTTGGGCGTGGGACCAATCTCCAGACAGATGGCCATTTTTGTGTCTGGCGCGGCGCCAAGTTGGAAAGGGTGGTTTTGAGGCTGAAGGCAGCAGGAAAGCCTGCAGCCCCCAGGTCTGTGGGGCTACGCAAGCGGTTCCCAAAGAGCTTTAGAACAAGGCATAGTTTTCCCTGCTGGCTCTTTGTGCATGGGACCAATCTCGAGACAGATGGCCATTGTTGTGCCTGGCGTGGCGCCAAGTGGAAAAGGGTGGTTTTGAGGCTGAAGGCAGCAGGAAAGCCTGCAGCCCCCAGGTCTGTGGGGCTACGCAAGCGGTTTCCAAAGAGCTTTAGGACAAGGCATAGTTTTCCCTGCTGACTCTTTGTGCATGGGACCAATCTCCACAGATAAGGCCATTTTTGTGTCTGGCGCGGCGCCAAGTGGGAAAGGGTGGTTTTGAGGCTGAAGGCATCAGGAAAGCCTGCAGCCCCCAGGTGTGTGGGGCTACGCAAGCGGTTCCCAAAGAGCTATAGAACAAGGCATAATTTTCCCTGCTGGCTCTTTGTGCATGGGACCAATCTCCACAGATAAGGCCATTTTTGTGCCTGGCACGGCACCAAGTGGGAAAGGGTGGTTTTGAGGCTGAAGGCAGCAGGAAAGCCTGCAGCCCCCAGGTGTGTGGGGCTACGCAAGCGGTTCCCAAAGAGCTTTAGAACAAGGCATAGTTTTCCCTGCTGGCTCTTTGGACGTGGCACCAATCTCCAGGCAGATGGCCATTTTTGTGCCTGGCGCGGCGCCAAGTGGGAAAGGGTGGCTTTGAGCCTGAAGGCAGCAGGAAAGCCTGCAGCCCCCAGGTGTGTGGGGCTACGCAAGTGGTTCCCAAAGAGCTTTAGAACAAGGCATAGTTTTCCCTGCTGGCTCTTTGGGCGTGGGACCAATCTCCAGACAGATGGCCATTTTTGTGCCTGGCGCGGCGCCAAGTGGGAAAGGGTGGTTTTGAGGCTGAAGGCAGCAGGAAAGCCTGCAGCCCCCAGGTGTGTGGGGCTACGCAAGCGGTTCCCAAAGAGCTTGAGAACAAGGCATAGTTTTCCCTGCTTGCTCTTTGTGCATGTGACCAATCTCCACAGATAAGGCCATTTTTGGGCCTGGCGCGGCGCCAAGTGGGAAAGGGTGGTTTTGAGGCTGAAGGCAGCAGGAAAGCCTGCAGCCCCCAGGTGTGTGGGGCTACGCAAGCGGTTCCCAAAGAGCTTTAGAACAAGGCATAGTTTTCCCTGCTGGCTCTTTGGGCGTGGGACCAATCTCCAGACAGATGGCCATTTTTGGGCCTAGAGCGGCACCAAGTGGGAAAGGGTGGTTTTGAGGCTGAAGGCAGCAGGAAAGCCTGCAGCCCCCAGGTCTGTGGGGCTACGCAAGCGGTTCCCAAAGAGCTTTAGAACAAGGCATAGTTTTCCCTGCTGGCTCTTTGGGCCTGGGACCAATGTCCAGACAGATGGCCATTTTTGGGCCTGGGGCGGCGCCAAGTGGGAAAGGGTGGTTTTGAGGCTGAAGGCAGCAGGAAAGCCTGCAGCCCCCAGGTGTGTGGGGCTACGCAAGCGGTTCCCAAGGAGCTTTCGAACAAGGCATAGTTTTCCCTGCTGGCTCTTTTTGCATGGGATCAGTCTCCACAGATAAGGCCATTTTTGTGCCTGGTGCGGCGCCAAGTGGGAAAGGGTGGTTTTGAGGCTGAAGGCAGCAGGAAAGCCTGCAGCCCCCAGGTGTGTGGGGCTACGCAAGCGGTTCCCAAAGAGCTTTAGAACAAGGCATAGTTTTCCCTGCTGGCTCTTTGGGCGTTGCACCCATCTCCAGACATATGGCCATTTTTGGGCCTGGGTCGGCGCCAAGTGGGAAAGGGTGGTTTTGAGGTTTAAGGCAGCAGGAAAGCCTGCAGCCCCCAGGTGTGTGGGGCTACGCAAGTGGTTCCCAAAGAGCTTTAGAACAAGGCATAGTTTTCCCTGCTGGCTCTTTGGGCGTGGGACCAATCTCCAGACAGATGGCCATTTTTGGGCCTAGCGCGGCGCCAAGTGGGAAAGGGTGGTTTTGAGGCTGAAGGCAGCAGGAAAGCCTGCAGCCCCCAGGTGTGTGGGGCTACGCAAGCGGTTCCCAAGGAGCTTTAGAACAAGGCATAGTTTTCCCTGCTGGCTCTTTGGGCGTGGGACCAATCTCCAGACAGATGGCCATTGTTGTGCCTGGCGCGGCGCCAAGTGGGAAAGGGTGGTTTTGAGGCTGAAGGCAGCAGGAAAGCCTGCAGCCCCCAGGTGTGTGGGGCTACGCAAGCGGTTCCCAAAGAGCTTTAGAACAAGGCATAGTTTTCCCTGCTGGCTCTTTGGGCGTGGGACCAATCTCCAGACAGATGGCCATTTTTGGGCCTGGCGCGGCGCCAAGTGGGAAAGGGTGGTTTTGAGGCTGAAGGCAGCAGGAAAGCCTGCAGCCCCCAGGTCTGTGGGTCTACACAAGCGGTTCCCAAAGAGCTATAGAACAAGGCATAGTTTTCCCTGCTGGCTCTTTGGGCGTGGGACCAGTCTCCAGACAGATGGCCATTTTTGTTCCTGGCGCGGCGCCAAGTGGGAAAGGGTGGTTTTGAGGCTGAAGGCAGCAGGAAAGCCTGCAGCTCCCAGGTGTGTGGGGCTACGCAAGCGGTTCCCAAAGAGCTTTAGAACAAGGCATAGTTTTCCCTGCTGGCTCTTTGGGCATGGGACCAATCTCCAGGCAGATGGCCATTTTTCGGCTTGGCGTGACGCCAAGTGGAAAAGGGTGGTTTTGAGGCTGAAGGCAGCAGGAAAGCCTGCAGCCCCCAGGTGTGTGGGGCTACGCAAGCGGTTCCCAAAGAGCTTTAGAACAAGGCATAGTTTTCCCTGCTGGCTCTTTGGGCCTGGGACCAATCTCCAGACATATGGCCATTTTTGGGCCTGGGTCGGCGCCAAGTGGGAAAGGGTGGTTTTGAGGCTTAAGGCAGCAGGAAAGCCTGCAGCCCCCAGGTCTGTGGGGCTACGCAAGCAGTTTCCAAAGAGCTTTAGGACAAGGCATAGTTTTCCCTGCTGGCTCTTTATGCATGGGATCAATCTCCACATATAAGGCCATTTTTGTGCCTGGTGCGGCGCCAAGTGGGAAAGGGTGGTTTTGAGGCTGAAGGCAGCAGGAAAGCCTGCAGCCCCCAGGTATGTGGGGCTACGCAAGCGGTTCCCAAAGAGCTTTAGAACAAGGCTTAGTTTTCCCTGCTGGCTCTTTGGGCGTGGCACCCATCTCCAGACATATGGCCATTTTTGGGCCTGGGTCGGCGCCAAGTGGGAAAGGGTGGTTTTGAGGCTGAAGGCAGCAGGAAAGCCTGCAGCCCCCAGGTGTGTGGGGCTACGCAAGTGGTTCCCAAAGAGCTTTAGAACAAGGCATAGTTTTCCCTGCTGGCTCTTTGGGCGTGGGACCAATCTCCAGACAGATGGCCATTTTTGGGCCTCGAGCGGCGCCAAGTGGGAAAGGGTGGTTTTGAGGCTGAAGGCAGCAGGAAAGCCTGCAGCCCCCAGGTGTGTGGGGCTACGCAAGCGGTTCCCAAAGAGCTTTAGAACAAGGCATAGTTTTCCCTGCTGGCTCTTTGGGCGTGGGACCAATCTCCAGACAGACGGCGATTGTTGTGCCTGGCGCGGCGCCAAGTGGGAAAGGGTGGTTTTGAGGCTGAAGGCAGCAGGAAAGCCTGCAGCCCCCAGGTGTGTGGGGCTACGCAAGCGGTTCCCAAAGAGCTTTAGAACAAGGCATAGTTTTCCCTGCTGGCTCTTTGGGCGTGGGACCAATCTCCACACGGATGGCCTTTTTTCGGCCTGGCGCGGCGCCAAGTGGGAAAGGGTGGTGTGAGGCTGAAGGCAGCAGGAAAGCCTGCAGCCCCCAAGTGTGTGGGGCTACGCAAGCGGTTCCCAAAGAGCTTTAGAACAAGGCATAGTTTTCCCTGCTGGCTCTTTGGGCGTGGGACCAGTCTCCAGACAGATGGCCATTTTTGTTCCTGGCGCGGCGCCAAGTGGGAAAGGGTGGTTTTGAGGCTGAAGGCAGCAGGAAAGCCTGCAGCCCCCAGGTGTGTGGGGCTACGCAAGCGGTTCCCAAAGAGCTTTAGAACAAGGCATAGTTTTCCCTGCTGGCTCTTTGGGCGTGGGAACACTTTCCAGACATATGGCCATTATTGTGACTGGCGCGGCGCCAAGTGGGAAAGGGTGGTTTTGAGGCTGAAGGCAGCAGGAAAGCCTGCAGCCCCCAGGTCTGTGGGGCTACGCAAGCGGTTCCCAAAGAGCTTTAGAACAAGGCATAGTTTTCCCTGCTGGCTCTTTGGGCGTGGGACCAATCTCCAGGCAGATGGCCATTTTTCGGCTTGGCGTGACGCCAAGTGGAAAAGGGTGGTTTTGAGGCTGAAGGCAGCAGGAAAGCCTGCAGCCCCCAGGTGTGTGGGGCTACGCAAGCGGTTCCCAAAGAGCTTTAGAACAAGGCATAGTTTTCCCTGCTGGCTCTTTGGGCGTGGGACCAATCTCCAGACAGATGGCCATTTTTGTGCCTGGCGCGGCGCCAAGTGGGAAAGGGTGGTTTTGAGGCTGAAGGCAGCAGGAAAGCCTGCAGCCCCCAGGTGTGTGGGGCTACGCAAGCGGTTCCCAAAGAGCTTTAGAACAAGGCATAGTTTTCCCTGCTGGCTCTTTGTGCATGGGACCAATCTCCACAGATAAGACCATTTTTGTGCCTGGCGCGGCGCCAAGTGGGAAAGGGTGGTTTTGAGGCTGAAGGCAGCAGGAAAGCCTGCAGCCCCCAGGTGTGTGGGGCTACGCAAGCGGTTCCCAAAGAGCTTTCGAACAAGGCATAGTTTTCCCTGCTGGCTCTTTCGGCATGGGACCAATCTCCACAGATAAGGCCATTTTTGTGCCTGGCGCGGCGCCAAGTGGGAAAGGGTGGTTTTGAGGCTGAAGGCAGCAGGAAAGCCTGCAGCCCCCAGGTGTGTGGGGCTACGCAAGCGGTTCCCAAAGAGCTTTAGAACAAGGCATAGTTTTCCCTGCTGGCTCTTTGGGCGTGGGACCAATCTCCAGACAGATGGCCATTTTTGGGCCTGGCGTGACGCCAAGTGGGAAAGGGTGGTTTTGAGGCTGAAGGCAGCAGGAAAGCCTGCAGCCCCCAGGTCTTTGGGGCTACGCAAGCAGTTCCCAAAGAGCTTTAGAACAAGGCATAGTTTTCCCTGCTGGCTCTTTATGCATTGGACCAATCTCCACAGATTAGGCCATTTTTGTGCCTGGCGCAGCGCCATGTGGGAAAGGGTGGTTTTGAGGCTGAAGGCAGCAGGAAAGCCTGCAGCCCCCAGGTGTGTGGGGCTACGCAAGCGGTTCCCAAAGAGCTTTAGAACAAGGCATAGTTTTCCCTGCTGGCTCTTTGTGCATGGGACCAATCTCGAGACAGATGGCCATTGTTGTGCCTGGCGTGGCGCCAAGTGGGAAAGGGTGGTTTTGAGGCTGAAGGCAGCAGGAAAGCCTGCAGCCCCCAGGTCTGTGGGGCTACGCAAGCGGTTCCCAAAGAGCTTTCGAACAAGGCATAGTTTTCGCTGATGGCTCTTTGGGCGTGGGACCAATCTCCACAGATAAGGCCATTTTTGTGTCTGGTGCGGCGCCAAGTGGGAAAGGGTGGTTTTGAGGCTGAAGGCAGCAGGAAAGCCTGCAGCCCCCAGGTGTGTGGGGCTACGCAAGCGGTTCCCAAAGAGCTTTAGAACAAGGCATAGTTTTCCCTGCTGGCTCTTTGGGCGTGGGACCAATCTCCAGACAGATGGCCATTTTTGGGCCTGGCGTGACGCCAAGTGGGAAAGGGTGGTTTTGAGGCTGAAGGCAGCAGGAAAGCCTGCAGCCCCCAGGTCTTTGGGGCTACGCAAGCAGTTCCCAAAGAGCTTTAGAACAAGGCATAGTTTTCCCTGCTGGCTCTTTATGCATTGGACCAATCTCCACAGATTAGGCCATTTTTGTGCCTGGCGCAGCGCCATGTGGGAAAGGGTGGTTTTGAGGCTGAAGGCAGCAGGAAAGCCTGCAGCCCCCAGGTGTGTGGGGCTACGCAAGCGGTTCCCAAAGAGCTTTAGAACAAGGCATAGTTTTCCCTGCTGGCTCTTTGTGCATGGGACCAATCTCGAGACAGATGGCCATTGTTGTGCCTGGCGTGGCGCCAAGTGGGAAAGGGTGGTTTTGAGGCTGAAGGCAGCAGGAAAGCCTGCAGCCCCCAGGTCTGTGGGGCTACGCAAGCGGTTCCCAAAGAGCTTTCGAACAAGGCATAGTTTTCGCTGATGGCTCTTTGGGCGTGGGACCAATCTCCACAGATAAGGCCATTTTTGTGTCTGGTGCGGCGCCAAGTGGGAAAGGGTGGTTTTGAGGCTGAAGGCAGCAGGAAAGCCTGCAGCCCCCAGGTGTGTGGGGCTACGCAAGCGGTTCCCAAAGAGCTTTAGAACAAGGCATAGTTTTCCCTGCTGGCTCTTTGGGCGTGGGACCAATCTCCAGCCATATGGCCATTTTTGGGCCTGGCACGGCGCCAAGTGGGAAAGGGTGGTTTTGAGGCTGAAGGCAGCAGGAAAGCCTGCAGCCCCCAGGTCTGTGGGTCTACACAAGCGGTTCCCAAAGAGCTATAGAACAAGGCATAGTTTTCCCTGCTGGCTCTTTGGGCGTGGGACCAGTCTCCAGACAGATGGCCATTTTTGTTCCTGGCGCGGCGCCAAGTGGGAAAGGGTGGTTTTGAGGCTGAAGGCAGCAAGAAAGCCTGCAGCTCCCAGGTGTGTGGGGCTACGCAAGCGGTTCCCAAAGAGCTATAGAACAAGGCATAGTTTTCCCTGCTGGCTCCTTGGGCGTGGGACCAATTTCCAGACATATGGCCATTATTGTGACTGGCGCGGCGCCAAGTGGGAAAGGGTGGTTTTGAGGCTGAAGGCAGCAGGAAAGCCTGCAGCCCCCAGGTGTGTGGGGCTACGCAAGCGGTTCCCAAAGAGCTTTAGAACAAGGCATAGTTTTCCCTGCTGGCTCTTTGGGCGTGGGACCAATCTCCAGACAGATGGCCATTTTTCGGCTTGGCGTGACGCCAAGTGGAAAAGGGTGGTTTTGAGGCTGAAGGCAGCAGGAAAGCCTGCAGCCCCCAGGTGTGTGGGGCTACGCAAGCGGTTCCCAAAGAGCTTTAGAACAAGGCATAGTTTTCCCTGCTGGCTCTTTGGGCGTGGGACCAATCTCCAGAGGTATGGCCATTTTTGTGCCTGGCGCAGCGCCATGTGGGAAAGGGTGGTTTTGAGGCTGAAGGCAGCAGGAAAGCCTGCAGCCCCCAGGTCTGTGGGGCTACGCAAGCGGTTCCCAAGGAGCTTTAGAACAAGGCACAGTTTTCCCTGCTGGCTCTTTTTGCATGGGATCAATCTCCACAGATAAGGCCATTTTTGTGCCTGGCGCGGCGCCAAGTGGGAAAGGGTGGTTTTGAGGCTGAAGGCGCCAGGAAAGCCTGCAGCCCCCAGGTGTGTGGGGCTACGCAAGCGGTTCCCAAAGAGCTTTAGAACAAGGCATAGTTTTCCCTGCTGGCTCTTTGGCGTGGGACCAATCTCCAGACAGATGGCCATTTTTGGGCCTAGAGCGGTGCCAAGTGGGAAAGGGTGGTTTTGAGGCTGAAGGCAGCAGGAAAGCCTGCAGCCCCCAGGTCTGTGGGGCTACGCAAGCGGTTCCCAAGGAGCTTTAGAACAAGGCATAGTTTTCCCTGCTGGCTCTTTGGGCGTGGGACCAATCTCCAGAGAGATGGCCATTGTTGTGCCTGGCGCGGCGCCAAGTGGGAAAGGGTGGTTTTGAGGCTGAAGGCAGCAGGAAAGCCTGCAGCCCCCAGGTGTGTGGGGCTACGCAAGCGGTTCCCAAAGAGCTTTAGAACAAGGCATAGTTTTCCCTGCTGGCTCTTTGGGCGTGGGACCAATCTCCACACGGATGGCCTTTTTTCGGCCTGGCGCGGCGCCAAGTGGGAAAGGGTGGTTTTGAGGCTGAAGGCAGCAGGAAAGCCTGCAGCCCCCAGGTGTGTGGGGCTACGCAAGCGGTTCCCAAAGAGCTTTAGAACAAGGCATAGTTTTCCCTGCTGGCTCCTTGGGCGTGGGACCAATTTCCAGACATATGGCCATTATTGTGCCTGGCGCGGCGCCAAGTGGGAAAGGGTGGTTTTGAGGCTGAAGGCAGCAGGAAAGCCTGCAGCCCCCAGGTGTGTGGGGCTACGCAAGCGGTTCCCAAAGAGCTTTAGAACAAGGCATAGTTTTCCCTGCTGGCTCTTTATGCATGGGACCAATCTCCACAGATAAGGCCATTTTTGTGCCTGGCGCAGCGCCATGTGGGAAAGGGTGGTTTTGAGGCTGAAGGCAGCAGGAAAGCCTGCAGCCCCCAGGTCTGTGGGGCTACGCAAGCGGTTCCCAAGGAGCTTTCGAACAAGGCATAGTTTTCCCTGCTGGCTCTTTTTGCATGGGATCAATCTCCACAGATAAGGCCATTTTTGTGCCTGGCGCGGCGCCAAGTGGGAAAGGGTGGTTTTGAGGCTGAAGGCAGCA
The DNA here is from genome assembly GCF_028500815.1 of Rissa tridactyla. Lineage (NCBI taxonomy): Eukaryota > Metazoa > Chordata > Aves > Charadriiformes > Laridae > Rissa > Rissa tridactyla. Next base: position 16,730 of record NW_026529579.1, read on the forward strand.
GGAAAGCCTGCAGCCCCCAGGTGTGTGGGGCTACGCAAGCGGTTCCCAAAGAGCTTTAGAACAAGGCATAGTTTTCCCTGCTGGCTCTTTGGCGTGGGACCAATCTCCAGACAGATGGCCATTTTTGGGCCTAGAGCGGTGCCAAGTGGGAAAGGGTGGTTTTGAGGCTGAAGGCAGCAGGAAAGCCTGCAGCCCCCAGGTCTGTGGGGCTACGCAAGCGGTTCCCAAGGAGCTTTAGAACAAGGCATAGTTTTCCCTGCTGGCTCTTTGGGCGTGGGACCAATCTCCAGAGAGATGGCCATTGTTGTGCCTGGCGCGGCGCCAAGTGGGAAAGGGTGGTTTTGAGGCTGAAGGCAGCAGGAAAGCCTGCAGCCCCCAGGTGTGTGGGGCTACGCAAGCGGTTCCCAAAGAGCTTTAGAACAAGGCATAGTTTTCCCTGCTGGCTCTTTGGGCGTGGGACCAATCTCCAAACGGATGGCCTTTTTTCGGCCTGGCGCGGCGCCAAGTGGGAAAGGGTGGTTTTGAGGCTGAAGGCAGCAGGAAAGCCTGCAGCCCCCAGGTGTGTGGGGCTACGCAAGCGGTTCCCAAAGAGCTTTAGAACAAGGCATAGTTTTCCCTGCTGGCTCTTTGGGCGTGGGACCAGTCTCCAGACAGATGGCCATTTTTGGGCCTGACGCGGCACCAAGTGGGAAAGGGTGGTTTTGAGGCTGAAGGCAGCAGGAAAGCCTGCAGCCCCCAGGTGTGTGGGGCTACGCAAGCGGTTCCCAAAGAGCTATAGAACAAGGCATAGTTTTCCCTGCTGGCTCCTTGGGCGTGGGACCAATTTCCAGACATATGGCCATTATTGTGCCTGGCGCGGCGCCAAGTGGGAAAGGGTGGTTTTGAGGCTGAAGGCAGCAGGAAAGCCTGCAGCCCCCAGGTGTGTGGGGCTACGCAAGCGGTTCCCAAAGAGCTTTAGAACAAGGCATAGTTTTCCCTGTTGGATCTTTGGGCGTGGGACCAATCTCCAGGCAGATGGCCATTTTTGTGCCTGGCGCGGCGCCAAGTGGGAAAGGGTGGTTTTGAGGCTGAAGGCAGCAGGAAAGCCTGCAGCCCCCAGGTGTGTGGGGCTACGCAAGCGGTTCCCAAAGAGCTTTAGAACAAGGCATAGTTTTCCCTGCTGGCTCTTTCGGCATGGGACCAATCTCCACAGATAAGGCCATTTTTGTGCCTGGCGCGGCGCCAAGTGTGAAAGGGTGGTTTTGAGGCTGAAGGCAGCAGGAAAGCCTGCAGCCCCCAGGTGTGTGGGGCTACGCAAGCAGTTCCCAAAGAGCTTTAGAACAAGGCATAGTTTTCCCTGCTGGCTCTTTATGCATTGGACCAATCTCCACAGATAAGGCTATTTTTGTGCCTGGCGCAGCGCCATGTGGGAAAGGGTGGTTTTGAGGCTGAAGGCAGCAGGAAAGCCTGCAGCCCCCAGGTGTGTGGGGCTACGCAAGCGGTTCCCAAGGAGCTTTAGAACAAGGCATAGTTTTCCCTGCTGGCTCTTTGGGCCTGGGACCAATCTCCAGACAGATGGCCATTTTTGTGCCTGGCGCAGCGCCAAGTGGGAAAGGGTGGTTTTGAGGCTAAAGGCAGCAGGAAAGCCTGCAGCCCCCAGGTCTGTGGGGCTACGCAAGCGGTTCCGAAAGAGCTATAGAACAAGGCATAGTTTTCCCTGCTGGCTCTTTGGGCGTGGGACCAATCTCTAAACCGATGGCCATTTTTGGGCCTGGCGTGACGCCAAGTGGGAAAGGGTGGTTTTGAGGCTGAAGGCAGCAGGAAAGCCTGCAGCCCCCAGGTCTGTGGGGCTACGCAAGCGGTTCCCAAAGAGCTTTAGAACAAGGCATAGTTTTCCCTGCTGGCTCTTTGGGCCTGGGACCAATCTCCAGACAGATGGCCATTTTTGGGCCTATCGCGGCGCCAAGTGGGAAAGGGTGGTTTTGAGGCTGAAGGCAGCAGGAAAGCCTGCAGCCCCCAGGTCTGTGGGGCTACGCAAGCGGTTCCCAAGGAGCTTTAGAACAAGGCATAGTTTTCCCTGCTGGCTCTTTGGGCGTGGGACCAATCTCCAGACAGATGGCCATTTTTGTGCCTGGTGCGGCGCCAAGTTGGAAATGGTGGTTTTGAGGCTGAAGGCAGCAGGAAAGCCTGCAGCCCCCAGGTCTGTGGGGCTACGCAAGCGGTTCCCAAAGAGCTTTAGAACAAGGCATAGTTTTCCCTGCTGGCTCTTTGGGCCTGGGACCAATCTCGAGACAGATGGCCATTGTTGTGCCTGGCGCGGCGCCAAGTGGGAAAGGGTGGTTTTGAGGCTGAAGGCAGCAGGAAAGCCTGCAGCCCCCAGGTGTGTGGGGCTACGCAAGCGGTTCCCAAAGAGCTTTAGAACAAGGCATAGTTTTCCCTGCTGGCTCTTTGGGCGTGGCACCCATCTCCAGACATATGGCCATTTTTGGGCCTAGAGCGGCGCCAAGTGGGAAAGGGTGGTTTTGAGGCTGAAGGCAGCAGGAAAGCCTGCAGCCCCCAGGTGTGTGGGGCTACGCAAGCGGTTCCCAAGGAGCTTTAGAACAAGGCATAGTTTTCCCTGCTGGCTCTTTGGGCGTGGGACCAATCTCCAGACAGATGGCCATTTTTGTGCCTGGCGCGGTGCCAAGTGGGAAAGGGTGGTTTTGAGGCTGAAGGCAGCAGGAAAGCCTGCAGCCCCCAGGTCTGTGGGGCTACGCAAGCGGTTCCCAAAGAGCTTTAGAACAAGGCATAGTTTTCCCTGCTGGCTCTTTGGGCCTGGGACCAATCTCCACACGGATTACCTTTTTTCGGCCTGGCGCGTCGCCAAGTGGGAAAGGGTGGTGTGAGGCTGAAGGCAGCAGGAAAGCCTGCAGCCCCCAAGTGTGTGGGGCTACGCAAGCGGTTCCGAAAGAGCTTTAGAAGAAGGCATAGTTTTCCCGGCTGGCTCTTTGGGCGTGGGACCAATCTCCAGACAGATGGCCATTTTTGGGCCTGGCGCGGTGCCAAGTGGGAAAGGGTGGTTTTGAGGCTGAAGGCAGCAGGAAAGCCTGCAGCCCCCAGGTGTGTGGGGCTACGCAAGTGGTTCCCAAAGAGCTTTCGAACAAGGCATAGTTTTCCCTGCTGGCTCTTTGGGCGTGGGACCAATCTCCAGACAGATGGCCATTTTTGGGCCTGGCGCGGCGCCAAGTGGGAAAGGGTGGTTTTGAGGCTGAAGGCAGCAGGAAAGCCTGCAGCCCCCAGGTGTGTGGGGCTACGCAAGCAGTTCCCCAAAGAGCTTTAGAACAAGGCATAGTTTTCCCTGCTGGCTCTTTGGGCGTGGGACCAATCTCCAGACAGATGGCCATTTTTGGGCCTGGCGTGACGCCAAGTGGGAAAGGGTGGTTTTGAGGCTGAAGGCAGCAGGAAAGCCTGCAGCCCCCAGGTGTGTGGGGCTACGCAAGCGGTTCCCAAGGAGCTTTAGAACAAGGCATAGTTTTCCCTGCTGGCTCTTTGGGCCTGGGACCAATCTCCAGACAGATGGCCATTTTTGTGCCTGGCGCAGCGCCAAGTGGGAAAGGGTGGTTTTGAGGCTAAAGGCAGCAGGAAAGCCTGCAGCCCCCAGGTCTGTGGGGCTACGCAAGCGGTTCCGAAAGAGCTTTAAAGAAGGCATAGTTTTCCCTGCTGGCTCTTTGGGCGTGGGACCAATCTCTAAACCGATGGCCATTTTTGGGCCTGGCGTGACGCCAAGTGGGAAAGGGTGGTTTTGAGGCTGAAGGCAGCAGGAAAGCCTGCAGCCCCCAGGTCTGTGGGGCTACGCAAGCGGTTCCCAAAGAGCTTTAGAACAAGGCATAGTTTTCCCTGCTGGCTCTTTGGGCCTGGGACCAATCTCCAGACAGATGGCCATTTTTGGGCCTATCGCGGCGCCAAGTGGGAAAGGGTGGTTTTGAGGCTGAAGGCAGCAGGAAAGCCTGCAGCCCCCAGGTGTGTGGGGCTACGCAAGCGGTTCCCAAGGAGCTTTAGAACAAGGCATAGTTTTCCCTGCTGGCTCTTTGGGCGTGGGACCAATCTCCAGACAGATGGCCATTTTTGTGCCTGGTGCGGCGCCAAGTTGGAAATGGTGGTTTTGAGGCTGAAGGCAGCAGGAAAGCCTGCAGCCCCCAGGTCTGTGGGGCTACGCAAGCGGTTCCCAAAGAGCTTTAGAACAAGGCATAGTTTTCCCTGCTGGCTCTTTGGGCCTGGGACCAATCTCGAGACAGATGGCCATTGTTGTGCCTGGCGCGGCGCCAAGTGGGAAAGGGTGGTTTTGAGGCTGAAGGCAGCAGGAAAGCCTGCAGCCCCCAGGTGTGTGCGGCTACGCAAGCGGTTCCCAAAGAGCTTTAGAACAAGGCATAGTTTTCCCTGCTGGCTCTTTGGGCGTGGCACCCATCTCCAGACATATGGCCATTTTTGGGCCTGGGTCGGCGCCAAGTGGGAAAGGGTGGTTTTGAGGCTTAAGGCAGCAGGAAAGCCTGCAGCCCCCAGGTGTGTGGGGCTACGCAAGTGGTTCCCAAAGAGCTTTAGAACAAGGCATAGTTTTCCCTGCTGGCTCTTTGTGCATGCTACCAATCTCCAGACAGATGGCCATTTTTGGGCCTAGAGCGGCGCCAAGTGGGAAAGGGTGGTTTTGAGGCTGAAGGCAGCAGGAAAGCCTGCAGCCCCCAGGTGTGTGGGGCTACGCAAGCGGTTCCCAAGGAGCTTTAGAACAAGGCATAGTTTTCCCTGCTGGCTCTTTGGGCATGGGACCAATCTCCAGGCAGATGGCCATTTTTGGGCCTAGAGCGGCGCCAGGTGGGAAAGGGTGGTTTTGAGGCTGAAGGCAGCAGGAAAGCCTGCAGCCCCCAGGTGTGTGGGGCTACGCAAGCGGTTCCCAAAGAGCTTTAGAACAAGGCATAGTTTTCCCTGCTGGCTCTTTGGGCGTGGGACCAATCTCCACACGGATTGCCTTTTTTCGGCCTGGCGCGTCGCCAAGTGGGAAAGGGTGGTGTGAGGCTGAAGGCAGCAGGAAAGCCTGCAGCCCCCAAGTGTGTGGGGCTACGCAAGCGGTTCCCAAAGAGCTTTAGAACAAGGCATAGTTTTCCCTGCTGGCTCTTTGGGCGTGGGACCAATCTCCAGACAGATGGCCATTTTTGGGCCTGGCGCGGTGCCAAGTGGGAAAGGGTGGTTTTGAGGCTGAAGGCAGCAGGAAAGCCTGCAGCCCCCAGGTGTGTGGGGCTACGCAAGTGGTTCCCAAAGAGCTTTCGAACAAGGCATAGTTTTCCCTGCTGGCTCTTTGGGCGTGGGACCAATCTCCAGACAGATGGCCATTTTTGGGCCTGGCGCGGCGCCAAGTGGGAAAGGGTGGTTTTGAGGCTGAAGGCAGCAGGAAAGCCTGCAGCCCCCAGGTCTGTGGGTCTACACAAGCGGTTCGCAAAGAGCTATAGAACAAGGCATAGTTTTCCCTGCTGGCTCTTTGGGCGTGGGACCAGTCTCCAGACAGATGGCCATTTTTGTGCCTAGCGCGGTGCCAAGTGGGAAAGGGTGCTTTTGAGGCTGAAGGCAGCAGGAAAGCCTGCAGCCCCCAGGTCTGTGGGGCTACGCAAGCGGTTCCCAAAGAGCTATAGAACAAGGCATAGTTTTCCCTGCTGGCTCCTTGGGCGTCGGACCAATTTCCAGACATATGGCCATTTTTGTGCCTGGCGCGGCGCCAAGTGGGAAAGGGTGGTTTTGAGGCTGAAGGCAGCAGGAAAGCCTGCAGCCCCCAGGTGTGTGGGGCTACGCAAGCGGTTCCCAAAGAGCTTTAGAACAAGGCATAGTTTTCCCTGCTGGCTCTTTGGGCGTGGGACCAATCTCCAGACAGATGGCCATTGTTGTGCCTGGCGCGGCGCCAAGTGGGAAAGGGTGGTTTTGAGGATGAAGGCAGCAGGAAAGCCTGCAGCCCCCAGGTCTGTGGGGCTACGCAAGCGGTTCCCAAAGAGCTTTAGAACAAGGCATAGTTTTCCCTGCTGGCTCTTTGTGCATGGGACCAATCTCCACAGATAAGGCCATTTTTGTGCCTGGCGCGGCGCCAAGTGGGAAAGGGTGGTTTTGAGGCTGAAGGCAGCAGGAAAGCCTGCAGCCCCCAGGTGTGTGGGGCTACGCAAGCGGTTCCCAAAGAGCTTTAGAACAAGGCATAGTTTTCCCTGCTGGCTCTTTGGGCGTGGCACCCATCTCCAGACATATGGCCATTTTTGGGCCTGGGTCGGCGCCAAGTGGGAAAGGGTGGTTTTGAGGCTTAAGGCAGCAGGAAAGCCTGCAGCCCCCAGGTCTGTGGGGCTACGCAAGCGGTTCCCAAGGAGGTTTAGAACAAGGCATAGTTTTCCCTGCTGGCTCTTTGGGCGTGGGACCAGTCTCCAGACAGATGGCCATTTTTGTTCCTGGCGCGGCGCCAAGTGGGAAAGGGTGGTTTTGAGGCTGAAGGCAGCAGGAAAGCCTGCAGCCCCCAGGTGTGTGGGGCTACGCAAGCGGTTCCCAAAGAGCTTTAGAACAAGGCATAGTTTTCCCTGCTGGCTCCTTCGGCGTGGGACCAATTTCCAGACATATGGCCATTATTGTGACTGGCGCGGCGCCAAGTGGGAAAGGGTGGTTTTGAGGCTGAAGGCAGCAGGAAAGCCTGCAGCCCCCAGGTGTGTGGGGCTACGCAAGCGGTTCCCAAAGAGCTTTAGAACAAGGCATAGTTTTCCCTGCTGGCTCTTTGGGCGTGGGACCAATCTCTAGACAGATGGCCATTGTTGTGCCTGGCGCAGTGCCATGTGGGAAAGGGTGGTTTTGAGGCTGAAGGCAGCAGGAAAGCCTGCAGCCCCCAGGTCTGTGGGGCTACGCAAGCGGTTCCCAAGGAGCTTTAGAACAAGGCATAGTTTTCCCTGCTGGCTCTTTGGGCATGGGACCAATCTCCAGACAGATGGCCATTTTTGTGCCTGGCGCGGCGCCAGGTGGGAAAGGGTGGTTTTGAGGCTAAAGAAAGCAGGAAAGCCTGCAGCACCCAGGTCTGTGGGGCTACGCAAGCGGTTCCGAAAGAGCTTTAGAACAAGGCATAGTTTTCCCTGCTGGCTCTTTGGGCGTGGGACCAATCTCTAAACCCATGGCCATTTTCGGGCCTGGCGTGACGCCAAGTGGGAAAGGGTGGTTTTGAGGGTGAAGGCAGCAGGAAAGCCTGCAGCCCCCAGGTCTGTGGGGCTACGCAAGCGGTTCCCAAAGAGCTTGAGAACAAGGCATAGTTTTCCCTGCTGGCTCTTTGGGCGTGGGACCAATCTCCAGACAAATGGCCATTTTTGGGCCTAGTGCGGTGCCAAGTGGGAAAGGGTGGTTTTGAGGCTGAAGGCAGCAGGAAAGCCTGCAGCCCCCAGGTCTGTGGGGCTAAGCAAGCGGTTCCCAAAGAGCTTTCGAACAAGGCATAGTTTTCCCTGCTGGCTCTTTGTGCATGGGACCAGTCTCCCCAGATAAGGCCATTTTTGTGCCTGGCGCGGCGCCAAGTGGGAAAGGGTGGTTTTGAGGCTGAAGGCAGCAGGAAAGCCTGCAGCCCCCAGGTGTGTGGGGCTACGCAAGCGGTTCCCAAAGAGCTTTAGAACAAGGCATAGTTTTCCCTGCTGGCTCTTTGGGCGTTGGACCAATCTCCAGACAGATAGCCATTTTTGTGCCTGGCGCGGCGCCAAGTGGGAAAGGGTGGTTTTGAGGCTGAAGGCAGCAGGAAAGCCTGCAGCCCCCAGGTGTGTGGGGCTACGCAAGCGGTTCCCAAAGAGCTTTAGAACAAGGCATAGTTTTCCCTGCTGGCTCTTTGGGCATGGGACCAATCTGCAGACAGATGGCCATTTTTGGGCCTGGCGCGGCGCCAAGTGGGAAAGGGTGGTTTTGAGGCTGAAGGCAGCAGGAAAGCCTGCAGCCCCCAGGTGTGTGGGGCTACGCAAGCGGTTCCCAAAGAGCTTTAGAACAAGGCATAGTTTTCCCTGCTGGCTCTTTGGGCGTGGGACCAATCTCCAGACAGATGGCCATTTTTGGGCCTGGCGCGGCGCCAAGTGGGAAAGGGTGGTTTTGAGGCTGAAGGCAGCAGGAAAGCCTGCAGCCCCCAGGTGTGTGGGGCTACGCAAGCGGTTCCCAAAGAGCTTGAGAACAAGGCATAGTTTTCCCTGCTGGCTCTTTGGGCGTGGGACCAATCTCCAGACAGATGGCCATTTTTGGGCCTGGCGCGGCGCCAAGTGGGAAAGGGTGGATTTGAGGCTGAAGGCAGCAGGAAAGCCTGCAGCCCCCAGGTCTGTGGGGCTACGCAAGTGGTTCCCAAAGAGCTTTAAAGAAGGCATAGTTTTCCCTGCTGGCTCTTTGGGCGTGGGACCAGTCTCCAGACAAATGGCCATTTTTGTGCCTGGCGCGGCGCCAAGTGGGAAAGGGTGGTTTTGAGGCTGAAGGCAGCAGGAAAGCCTGCAGCCCCCAGGTCTGTGGGGCTACGCAAGCGGTTCCCAAAGAGCTTTAGAACAAGGCATAGTTTTCCCTGCTGGCTCTTTGGGCGTGGGACCAATCTCCAGACATATGGCCATTTTTGTGCCTGGCGCGGCGCCAAGTGGGAAAGGGTGGTTTTGAGGCTGAAGGCAGCAGGAAAGCCTGCAGCCCCCAGGTGTGTGGGGCTACGCAAGCGGTTCCCAAAGAGCTTTAGAACAAGGCATAGTTTTCCCTGCTGGCTCTTTGGGCGTGGGACCAATCTCCAGACAGATGGCCATTGTTGTGCCTGGCGCGGCGCCAAGTGGGAAAGGGTGGTTTTGAGGATGAAGGCAGCAGGAAAGCCTGCAGCCCCCAGGTCTGTGGGGCTACGCAAGCGGTTCCCAAAGAGCTTTCGAACAAGGCATAGTTTTCCCTGCTGGCTCTTTGTGCATGGGACCAATCTCCACAGATAAGGCCATTTTTGTGCCTGGCGCGGCGCCAAGTGGGAAAGGGTGGTTTTGAGGCTGAAGGCAGCAGGAAAGCCTGCAGCCCCCAGGTGTGTGGGGCTACGCAAGCGGTTCCCAAAGAGCTTTAGAACAAGGCATAGTTTTCCCTGCTGGCTCTTTGGGCGTGGCACCCATCTCCAGACATATGGCCATTTTTGGGCCTGGGTCGGCGCCAAGTGGGAAAGGGTGGTTTTGAGGCTGAAGGCAGCAGGAAAGCCTGCAGCCCCCAGGTCTGTGGGGCTACGCAAGCGGTTCCCAAGGAGGTTTAGAACAAGGCATAGTTTTCCCTGCTGGCTCTTTGGGCGTGGGACCAATCTCCAGACAGATGGCCATTTCTGGGCCTAGAGCGGCGCCAAGTGGGAAAGGGTGGTTTTGAGGCTGAAGGCAGCAGGAAAGCCTGCAGCCCCCAGGTCTGTGGGGCTACGCAAGCGGTTCCCAAAGAGCTTTAGAACAAGGCATAGTTTTCCCTGCTGGCTCTTTGGGCGTGGGACCAATCTCCACACGGATGGCCTTTTTTCGGCCTGGCGCGTCGCCAAGTGGGAAAGGGTGGTGTGAGGCTGAAGGCAGCAGGAAAGCCTGCAGCCCCCAAGTGTGTGGGGCTACGCAAGCGGTTCCGAAAGAGCTTTAGAACAAGGCATAGTTTTCCCTGCTGGCTCTTTGGGCGTGGGACCAATCTCCAGACAGATGGCCATTTTTGTGCCTGTCGTGGCGCCAAGTGGGAAAGGGTGGTTTTGAGGCTGAAGGCAGCAGGAAAGCCTGCAGCCCCCAGGTCTGTGGGGCTACGCAAGTGGTTCCCAAAGAGCTATAGAACAAGGCATAGTTTTCCCTGCTGGCTCTTTGGGCGTGGGACCAGTCTCCAGACAGATGGCCATTTTTGTTCCTGGCGCGGCGCCAAGTGGGAAAGGGTGGTTTTGAGGCTGAAGGCAGCAGGAAAGCCTGCAGCCCCCAGGTGTGTGGGGCTACGCAAGCGGTTCCCAAAGAGCTTTAGAACAAGGCATAGTTTTCCCTGCTGGCTCTTTGGGCGTGGGACCAATCTCCAGACAGATGGCCATTGTTGTGCCTGGCGCGGCGCCAAGTGGGAAAGGGTGGTTTTGAGGATGAAGGCAGCAGGAAAGCCTGCAGCCCCCAGGTCTGTGGGGCTACGCAAGCGGTTCCCAAAGAGCTTTCGAACAAGGCATAGTTTTCCCTGCTGGCTCTTTGTGCATGGGACCAATCTCCACAGATAAGGCCATTTTTGTGCCTGGCGCGGCGCCAAGTGGGAAAGGGTGGTTTTGAGGCTGAAGGCAGCAGGAAAGCCTGCAGCCCCCAGGTGTGTGGGGCTACGCAAGCGGTTCCCAAAGAGCTTTAGAACAAGGCATAGTTTTCCCTGCTGGCTCTTTGGGCGTGGCACCCATCTCCAGACATATGGCCATTTTTGGGCCTGGGTCGGCGCCAAGTGGGAAAGGGTGGTTTTGAGGCTTAAGGCAGCAGGAAAGCCTGCAGCCCCCAGGTCTGTGGGGCTACGCAAGCGGTTCCCAAGGAGGTTTAGAACAAGGCATAGTTTTCCCTGCTGGCTCTTTGGGCGTGGGACCAATCTCCAGACAGATGGCCATTTCTGGGCCTAGAGCGGCGCCAAGTGGGAAAGGGTGGTTTTGAGGCTGAAGGCAGCAGGAAAGCCTGCAGCCCCCAGGTCTGTGGGGCTACGCAAGCGGTTCCCAAAGAGCTTTAGAACAAGGCATAGTTTTCCCTGCTGGCTCTTTGGGCGTGGGACCAATCTCCACACGGATGGCCTTTTTTCGGCCTGGCGCGTCGCCAAGTGGGAAAGGGTGGTGTGAGGCTGAAGGCAGCAGGAAAGCCTGCAGCCCCCAAGTGTGTGGGGCTACGCAAGCGGTTCCGAAAGAGCTTTAGAACAAGGCATAGTTTTCCCTGCTGGCTCTTTGGGCGTGGGACCAATCTCCAGACAGACGGCCATTTTTGGGCGTGGCGCGGTGCCAAGTGGGAAAGGGTGGTTTTGAGGCTGAAGGCAGCAGGAAAGCCTGCAGCCCCCAGGTCTGTGGGGCTACGCAAGTGGTTCCCAAAGAGCTATAGAACAAGGCATAGTTTTCCCTGCTGGCTCTTTGGGCGTGGGACCAGTCTCCAGACAGATGGCCATTTTTGTTCCTGGCGCGGCGCCAAGTGGGAAAGGGTGGTTTTGAGGCTGAAGGCAGCAGGAAAGCCTGCAGCCCCCAGGTGTGTGGGGCTACGCAAGCGGTTCCCAAAGAGCTTTAGAACAAGGCATAGTTTTCCCTGCTGGCTCCTTCGGCGTGGGACCAATTTCCAGACATATGGCCATTATTGTGACTGGCGCGGCGCCAAGTGGGAAAGGGTGGTTTTGAGGCTGAAGGCAGCAGGAAAGCCTGCAGCCCCCAGGTGTGTGGGGCTACGCAAGCGGTTCCCAAAGAGCTTTAGAACAAGGCATAGTTTTCCCTGCTGGCTCTTTGGGCGTGGGACCAATCTCTAGACAGATGGCCATTTTTGTGCCTGGCGCAGCGCCATGTGGGAAAGGGTGGTTTTGAGGCTGAAGGCAGCAGGAAAGCCTGCAGCCCCCAGGTCTGTGGGGCTACGCAAGCGGTTCCCAAGGAGCTTTAGAACAAGGCATAGTTTTCCCTGCTGGCTCTTTGGGCATGGGACCAATCTCCAGACAGATGGCCATTTTTGTGCCTGGCGCGGCGCCAAGTGGGAAAGGGTGGTTTTGAGGCTAAAGGCAGCAGGAAAGCCTGCAGCACCCAGGTCTGTGGGGCTACGCAAGCGGTTCCGAAAGAGCTTTAGAACAAGGCATAGTTTTCCCTGCTGGCTCTTTGGGCGTGGGACCAATCTCTAAACCGATGGCCATTTTTGGGCCTGGCGTGACGCCAAGTGGGAAAGGGTGGTTTTGAGGCTGAAGGCAGCAGGAAAGCCTGCAGCCCCCAGGTCTGTGGGGCTACGCAAGCGGTTCCCAAAGAGCTTTAGAACAAGGCATAGTTTTCCCTGCTGGCTCTTTGGGCGTGGGACCAATCTCCAGACAGATGGCCATTTTTGGCCTATCGCGGCGCCAAGTGGGAAAGGGTGGTTTTGAGGCTGAAGGCAGCAGGAAAGCCTGCAGCCCCCAGGTCTGTGGGGCTACGCAAGCGGTTCCCAAAGAGCTTGAGAACAAGGCATAGTTTTCCCTGCTGGCTCTTTGGGCGTGGGACCAATCTCCAGACAAATGGCCATTTTTGGGCCTAGTGCGGTGCCAAGTGGGAAAGGGGTGGTTTTGAGGCTGAAGGCAGCAGGAAAGCCTGCAGCCCCCAGGTCTGTGGGGCTACGCAAGCGGTTCCCAAAGAGCTTTCGAACAAGGCATAGTTTTCCCCTGCTGGCTCTTTGTGCATGGGGACCAGTCTCCCACAGATAAGGCCATTTTTGTGCCTGGCGCGGCGCCAAGTGGGAAAGGGTGGTTTTGAGGCTGAAGGCAGCAGGAAAGCCTGCAGCCCCCAGGTCTGTGGGGCTACGCAAGCGGTTCCAAAGAGCTTTCGAACAAGGCATAGTTTTCCCTGCTGGCTCTTTGGGCCTGGGACCAATCTCCATACAGATGGCCATTTTTGGGCCTAGCGCGCTGCCAAGTGGGAAAGGGTGGTTTTGAGGCTGAAGGCAGCAGGAAAGCCTGCAGCCCCCAGGTGTGTGGGGCTATGCAAACGGTTCCCAAAGAGCTTGAGAACAAGGCATAGTTTTCCCTGCTGGCTCTTTGGGCGTGGGACCAATCTCCAGACAGATGGCCATTTTTGTGCCTATCGAGGCGCCAAGTGGGAAAGGGTGGTTTTGAGGCTGAAGGCAGCAGGGAAAGCCTGCAGCCCCCAGGTCTGTGGGGCTACGCAAGCGGTTCCCAAAGAGCTTTAGAACAAGGCATAGTTTTCCCTGATGGCTCTTTGGGCGTGGGACCAATCTCCAGGGATGTGGCCATTTTTGTGCCTGGCACGGCACCAAGTGGGAAAGGGTGGTTTTGAGGCTGAAGGCAGCAGGAAAGCCTGCAGCCCCCAGGTGTGTGGGGCTACGCAAGTGGTTCCCAAAGAGCTTTAGAACAAGGCATAGTTTTCCCTGCTGGCTCTTTGGGCGTGGGACCAATCTCCTGAGATATGGCCATTTTTCGGCGTGGCGTGACGCCAAGTGGAAAAGGGTTGTTTGAGACTGAAGGCAGCAGGAAAGCCTGCAGCCCCCAGGTGTGTGGGGCTACGCAAGCGGTTCCCAAAGAGCTTTAGAACAAGGCATAGTTTTCCCTGCTGGCTCTTTGGGCGTGGGACCAATCTCCAGACAGATGGCCATTTTTGGGCCTGGCGTGACGCCAAGTGGGAAAGGGTGGTTTTGAGGCTGAAGGCAGCAGGAAAGCCTGCAGCCCCCAGGTCTGTGGGGCTACGCAAGCTGTTCCCAAAGAGCTTTAGAACAAGGCATAGTTTTCCTGCTGGCTCTTTGTGCATGGGACCAATCTCCAGAGATAAGGCCATTTTTGTGCCTGGCGCGGCGCCAAGTGGGAAAGGGTGGTGTGAGGCTGAAGGCAGCAGGAAAGCCTGCAGCCCCCCAGGTGTGTGGGGCTACGCAAGCGGTTCCCAAAGAGCTATAGAACAAGGCATAGTTTTTCCCTGCTGGCTCTTTGGGCGTGGGACCAATCTCCAGACAGATGGCCATTTTTGTGCCTGGCGCGGCGCCAAGTGGGAAAGGGTGGTTTTGAGGCTGAAGGCAGCAGGAAAGCCTGCAGCCCCCAGGTCTGTGGGCCTACGCAAGCGGTTCCCAAAGAGCTTTAGAACAAGGCATAGTTTTCCCTGCTGGCTCTTTGGGCGTGGGACCAATCTCCAGACAGATGGCCATTTTTGGGCCTGGCGCGGCGCCAAGTGGGAAAGGGTGGTTTTGAGGCTGAAGGCAGCAGGAAAGCCTGCAGCCCCCAGGTCTGTGGGGCTACGCAAGCGGTTCCCAAAGAGCTTGAGAACAAGGCATAGTTTTCCCTGCTGGCTCTTTGGGCGTGGGACCAATCTCCAGACAGATGGCCATTTTTGGGCCTGGCGCGGCGCCAAGTGGGAAAGGGTGGTGTGAGGCTGAAGGCAGCAGGAAAGCCTGCAGCCCCCAAGTGTGTGGGGCTACGCAAGCGGTTCCGAAAGAGCTTTAGAACAAGGCATGGTTTTCCCTGCTGGCTCTTTGGGCGTGGGACCAATCTCCAAACAGATGGCCATTTTTGGGCCTAGAATGGCGCCTAGTGGGAAAGGGTGGCTTTGAGACTGAAGGCAGCAGGAAAGCCTGCAGCCCCCAGGTCTGTGGGGCTACGCAAGCGGTTCACAAATAACTTTAGAACAAGGCACAGTTTTCCCTGCTGGCTCTTTGGGCGTGAGACCAATCTCCAGACAGATGGCCATTTTTGTGCCTGGCGCGGCGCCAAGTGGGAAAGGGTGGTTTTGAGGCTGAAGGCAGCAGGAAAGCCTGCAGCCCCCAGGTGTGTGGGGCTACGCAAGCGGTTCCCAAAGAGCTTTAGAACAAGGCATAGTTTTCCCTGCTGGCTCTTTGGGCGTGGGACCAATCTCCAGACAGATGGCGATTTTTGTGCCTGGCGCGGCGCCAAGTGGGAAAGGGTGGTTTTGAGGCTGAAGGCAGCAGGAAAGCCTACAGCCCCCAGGTGTGTGGGGCTACGCAAGCGGTTCCCAAAGAGCTTTAGAACAAGGCATAGTTTTCCCTGCTGGCTCTTTGGGCGTGGGACCAATCTCCAGACAGATAGCCATTTTTGTGCCTGGCGCGGCGCCAAGTGGGAAAGGGTGGTTTTGAGGCTGAAGGCAGCAGGAAAGCCTGCAGCCCCCAGGTCTGTGGGGCTACGCAAGCGGTTCCCAAAGAGCTTTAGAACAAGGCATAGTTTTCCCTGCTGGCTCTTTGGGCGTGGGACCAATCTCCAGACAGATGGCCATTTTTGGGCCTATCGCGGCGCCAAGTGGGAAAGGGTGGTTTTGAGGCTGAAGGCAGCAGGAAAGCCTGCAGCCCCCAGGTCTGTGGGGCTACGCAAGCGGTTTCCAAAGAGCTTTAGGACAAGGCATAGTTTTCCCTGCTGGCTCTTTGGGCGTGGGACCAATCTCCAGACAGATGGCCATTTTTGTGCCTGGCACGGCACCAAGTGGGAAAGGGTGGTTTTGAGGCTGAAGGCAGCAGGAAAGCCTGCAGCCCCCAGGTGTGTGGGGCTACGCAAGCGGTTCCCAAAGAGCTTTAGAACAAGGCATAGTTTTCCCTGCTGGCTCTTTGGGCGTGGGACCAATCTCCAGACAGATGGCCATTTTTGTTACTGGCGCGGCGCCAAGTGGGAAAGGGTGGTTTTGAGGCTGAAGGCAGCAGGAAAGCCTGCAGCCCCCAGGTCTGTGGGGCTACGCAAGCGGTTCCCAAAGAGCTTTAGAACAAGGCATAGTTTTCCCTGCTGGCTCTTTGGGCGTGGGACCAATCTCCAGACAGATGGCCATTTTTGTGCCTGGCGCGGCGCCAAGTGGGAATGGGTGGTTTTGAGACTGAAGGCAGCAGGAAAGCCTGCAGCCCCCAGGTCTGTGGGGCTACGCAAGCGGTTCCCAAAGAGCTTTAGAACAAGGCATAGTTTTCCCTGCTGGCTCTTTGGGCGTGGGACCAATCTCCAGACAGATGGCCATTTTTGTGCCTGGCGCGGCGCCAAGTGGGAAAGGGTGGTTTTGAGGCTGAAGGCAGCAGGAAAGCCTGCAGCCCCCAGGTGTGTGGGGCTACGCAAGCGGTTCCCAAAGAGCTTTAGAACAAGGCATAGTTTTCCCTGCTGGCTCTTTGGGCGTGGGACCAATCTCCAGAGATATGGCCATTTTTGGGCCTGGCGCGGCGCCAAGTGGGAAAGGGTGGTTTTGAGGCTGAAGGCAGCAGGAAAGCCTGCAGCCCCCAGGTGTGTGGGGCTACGCAAGCGGTTCCCAAAGAGCTTTAGAACAAGGCATAGTTTTCCCTGCTGGCTCTTTGGGCGTGGGACCAATCTCCAGACAGATAGCCATTTTTGTGCCTGGCGCGGCGCGAAGTGGGAAAGGGTGGTTTTGAGGCTGAAGGCAGCAGGAAAGCCAGCAGCCCCCAGGTCTGTGGGGCTACGCAAGCGGTTCCCAAAGAGCTTTAGAACAAGGCATAGTTTTCCCTGATGGCTCTTTGGGCGTGGGACCAGTCTCCAGGGATGTGGCCATTTTTGTGCCTGGCACGGCACCAAGTGGGAAAGGGTGGTTTTGAGGCTGAAGGCAGCAGGAAAGCCTGCAGCCCCCAGGTGTGTGGGGCTACGCAAGCGGTTCCCAAAGAGCTTTAGAACAAGGCATAGTTTTCCCTGCTGGCTCTTTGGGCGTGGGACCAATCTCCAGACAGATGGCCATTTTTGTGCCTGGCGCGGCGCCAAGTGGGAAAGGGTTGTTTTGAGGCTGAAGGCAGCAGGAAAGCCTGCAGCCCCCAGGTGTGTGGGGCTATGCAAGCGGTTCTCAAAGAGCTTGAGAACAAGGCATAGTTTTCCCTGCTGGCTCTTTGGGCGTGTGACCAGTCTCCAGACATATGGCCATTTTTGGGCCTAGAGCGGCGCCAAGTGGGAATGGGTGGTTTTGAGGCTGAAGGCAGCAGGAAAGCCTGCAGCCCCCAGGTCTGTGGGGCTACGCAAGCGGTTCCCAAAGAGCTTTAGAACAAGGCATAGTTTTCCCTGCTGGCTCTTTGGGCGTGGGACCATTCTCCAGGGATGTGGCCATTTTTGTGCCTGGCACGGCACCAAGTGGGAAAGGGTGGTTTTGAGGCTGAAGGCAGCAGGAAAGCCTGTAGCCCCCAGGTGTGTGGGGCTACGTAAGCGGTTCCCAAAGAGCTTTAGAACAAGGCATAGTTTTCCCTGCTGGCTCTTTGGGCGTGGGACCAATCTCCAGACAGATGGCCATTTTTGGGCCTAGAGCGGCGCCAAGTGGGAAAGGGTGGTTTTGAGGCTGAAGGCAGCAGGAAAGCCTGCAGCCCCCAGGTGTGTGGGGCTACGCAAGCGGTTCCCAAAGAGCTTTAGAACAAGGCTCTTTGGGCGTGGGACCAATCTCCAGACAGATGGCCATTTTTGGGCCTGGCGCGGCGCCAAGTGGGAAAGGGTGGTTTTGAGGCTGAAGGCAGCAGGAAAGCCTGCAGCCCCCAGGTCTGTGGGGCTACGCAAGCGGTTCCCAAAGAGCTTTAGAACAAGGCATAGTTTTCCCTGCTGGCTCTTTGGGCATGGGACCAATCTCCAGACAGATAGCCATTTTTGTGCCTGGCGCGGCGCCAAGTGGGAAAGGGTGGTTTTGAGGCTGAAGGCAGCAGGAAAGCCTGCAGCCCCCAGGTGTGTGGGGCTACGCAAGCGGTTCCCAAAGAGCTTTAGAACAAGGCATAGTTTTCCCTGCTGGCTCTTTGGGCGTGGGACCAATCTCCAGACAGATGGCCATTTTTGGGCCTAGAGCGGCGCCAAGTGGGAAAGGGTGGTTTTGAGACTGAAGGCAGCAGGAAAGCCTGCAGCCCCCAGGTGTGTGGGGCTACGCAAGCGGTTCCCAAAGAGCTTTAGAACAAGGCATAGTTTTCCCTGCTGGCTCTTTGGGCGTGGGACCAGTCTCCAGACAGATGGCCATTTTTGTGCCTGGCACGGCACCAAGTGGGAAAGGGTGGTTTTGAGGCTGAAGGCAGCAGGAAAGCCTGCAGCCCCCAGGTGTGTGGGGCTACGCAAGCGGTTCCCAAAGAGCTTTAGAACAAGGCATAGTTTTCCCTGCTGGCTCTTTGGGCGTGGGACCAATCTCCAGACAGATGGCCATTTTTGTGCCTGGCGCGGCGCCAAGTGGGAAAGGGTGGTTTTGAGGCTGAAGGCAGCAGGAAAGCCTGCAGCCCCCAGGTGTGTGGGGCTACGCAATCGGATCCCAAAGAGCTTGAGAACAAGGCATAGTTTTCCCTGCTGGCTCTTTGGGCGTGGGACCAATCTCCAGACAGATGGCCATTTTTGTTACTGGCGCGGCGCCAAGTGGGAAAGGGTGGTTTTGAGGCTGAAGGCAGCAGGAAAGCCTGCAGCCCCCAGGTGTGTGGGGCTACGCAATCGGATCCCAAAGAGCTTTAGAACAAGGCATAGTTTTCCCTGCTGGCTCTTTGGGCGTGGGACCAATCTCCAGAGATATGGCCATTTTTGGGCCTGGCGCGGCGCCAAGTGGGAAAGGGTGGTTTTGAGGCTGAAGGCAGCAGGAAAGCCTGCAGCCCCCAGGTCTGTGGGGCTACGCAAGCGGTTCCCAAAGAGCTTTAGAACAAGGCATAGTTTTCCCTGATGGCTCTTTGGGCGTGGGACCAGTCTCCAGGGATGTGGCCATTTTTGTGCCTGGCACGGCACCAAGTGGGAAAGGGTGGTTTTGAGGCTGAAGGCAGCAGGAAAGCCTGCAGCCCCCAGGTGTGTGGGGCTACGCAAGCGGTTCCCAAAGAGCTTTAGAACAAGGCATAGTTTTCCCTGCTGGCTCTTTGGGCGTGGGACCAATCTCCAGACAGATGGCCATTTTTGTGCCTGGCGCGGCGCCAAGTGTGAAAGGGTTGTTTTGAGGCTGAAGGCAGCAGGAAAGCCTGCAGCCCCCAGGTGTGTGGGGCTATGCAAGCGGTTCTCAAAGAGCTTGAGAACAAGGCATAGTTTTCCCTGCTGGCTCTTTGGGCGTGTGACCAGTCTCCAGACATATGGCCATTTTTGGGCCTAGAGCGGCGCCAAGTGGGAAAGGGTGGTTTTGAGGCTGAAGGCAGCAGGAAAGCCTGCAGCCCCCAGGTCTGTGGGGCTACGCAAGCGGTTCCCAAAGAGCTTTAGAACAAGGCATAGTTTTCCCTGCTGGCTCTTTGGGCGTGGGACCATTCTCCAGGGATGTGGCCATTTTTGTGCCTGGCACGGCACCAAGTGGGAAAGGGTGGTTTTGAGGCTGAAGGCAGCAGGAAAGCCTGTAGCCCCCAGGTGTGTGGGGCTACGTAAGCGGTTCCCAAAGAGCTTTAGAACAAGGCATAGTTTTCCCTGCTGGCTCTTTGGGCGTGGGACCAATCTCCAGACAGATGGCCATTTTTGGGCCTAGAGCGGCGCCAAGTGGGAAAGGGTGGTTTTGAGGCTGAAGGCAGCAGGAAAGCCTGCAGCCCCCAGGTCTGTGGGGCTACGCAAGCGGTTCCCAAAGAGCTTTAGAACAAGGCATAGTTTTCCCTGCTGGCTCTTTGGGCGTGGGACCATTCTCCAGAGATGTGGCCATTTTTGGGCCTGGCGCGGCGCCAAGTGGGAAAGGGTGGTTTTGAGGCTGAAGGCAGCAGGAAAGCCTGCAGCCCCCAGGTGTGTGGGGCTACGCAAGCGGTTCCCAAAGAGCTTTAGAACAAGGCATAGTTTTCCCTGCTGGCTCTTTGGGCGTGGGACCAATCTCCAGACAGATGGCCATTTTTGGGCCTGGCGCGGCGCCAAGTGGGAAAGGGTGGTTTTGAGGCTGAAGGCAGCAGGAAAGCCTGCAGCCCCCAGGTGTGTGGGGCTACGCAAGCGGTTCCCAAAGAGCTTTAGAACAAGGCATAGTTTTCCCTGCTGGCTCTTTGGGCGTGGGACCAATCTCCAGACAGATAGCCATTTTTGTGCCTGGCGCGGCGCCAAGTGGGAAAGGGTGGTTTTGAGGCTGAAGGCAGCAGGAAAGCCTGCAGACCCCAGGTGTGTGGGGCTACGCAAGCGGTTCCCAAAGAGCTTTAGAACAAGGCATAGTTTTCCCTGCTGGCTCTTTGGGCGTGGGACCAATCTCCAGACAGATGGCCATTTTTGGGCCTAGAGCGGCGCCAAGTGGGAAAGGGTGGTTTTGAGACTGAAGGCAGCAGGAAAGCCTGCAGCCCCCAGGTCTGTGGGGCTACGCAAGCGGTTCCCAAAGAGCTTTAGAACAAGGCATAGTTTTCCCTGCTGGCTCTTTGGGCGTGGGACCAGTCTCCAGACAGATGGCCATTTTTGTGCCTGGCACGGCACCAAGTGGGAAAGGGTGGTTTTGAGGCTGAAGGCAGCAGGAAAGCCTGCAGCCCCCAGGTGTGTGGGGCTACGCAAGCGGTTCCCAAAGAGCTTTAGAACAAGGCATAGTTTTCCCTGCTGGCTCTTTGGGCGTGGGACCAATCTCCAGACAGATGGCCATTTTTGTGCCTGGCGCGGCGCCAAGTGGGAAAGGGTGGTTTTGAGGCTGAAGGCAGCAGGAAAGCCTGCAGCCCCCAGGTGTGTGGGGCTACGCAATCGGATCCCAAAGAGCTTTAGAACAAGGCATAGTTTTCCCTGCTGGCTCTTTGGGCGTGGGACCAATCTCCAGACAGATGGCCATTTTTGTTACTGGCGCGGCGCCAAGTGGGAAAGGGTGGTTTTGAGGCTGAAGGCAGCAGGAAAGCCTGCAGCCCCCAGGTGTGTGGGGCTACGCAAGCGGTTCCCAAAGAGCTTTAGAACAAGGCATAGTTTTCCCTGCTGGCTCTTTGGGCGTGGGACCAATCTCCAGACAGATGGCCATTTTTGTGCCTGGCGCGGCGCCAAGTGGGAATGGGTGGTTTTGAGACTGAAGGCAGCAGGAAAGCCTGCAGCCCCCAGGTCTGTGGGGCTACGCAAGCGGTTCCCAAAGAGCTTTAGAACAAGGCATAGTTTTCCCTGCTGGCTCTTTGGGCGTGCGACCAATCTCCAGAGATGTGGCCATTTTTGGGCCTGGCGCGGCGCCAAGTGGGAAAGGGTGGTTTTGAGGCTGAAGGCAGCAGGAAAGCCTGCAGCCCCCAGGTGTGTGGGGCTACGCAAGCGGTTCCCAAAGAGCTTTAGAACAAGGCATAGTTTTCCCTGCTGGCTCTTTGGGCGTGGGACCAATCTCCAGAGATATGGCCATTTTTGGGCCTGGCGCGGCGCCAAGTGGGAAAGGGTGGTTTTGAGGCTGAAGGCAGCAGGAAAGCCTGCAGCCCCCAGGTGTGTGGGGCTACGCAAGCGGTTCCCAAAGAGCTTTAGAACAAGGCATAGTTTTCCCTGCTGGCTCTTTGGGCGTGGGACCAATCTCCAGACAGATAGCCATTTTTGTGCCTGGCGCGGCGCGAAGTGGGAAAGGGTGGTTTTGAGGCTGAAGGCAGCAGGAAAGCCAGCAGCCCCCAGGTCTGTGGGGCTACGCAAGCGGTTCCCAAAGAGCTTTAGAACAAGGCATAATTTTCCCTGCTGGCTCTTTGGGCGTGGGACCAATCTCCAGACAGATGGCCATTTTTGTGCCTGGCGTGACGCCAAGTGGGAAAGGGTGGTTTTGAGGCTGAAGGCAGCAGGAAAGCCTGCAGCCCCCAGGTCTGTGGGGCTACGCAAGCGGTTCCCAAAGAGCTTTAGAACAAGGCATAGTTTTCCCTGCTGGCTCTTTGGGCGTGGGACCATTCTCCAGAGATGTGGCCATTTTAGGGCCTGGCGCGGCGCCAAGTGGGAAAGGGTGGTTTTGAGGCTGAAGGCAGCAGGAAAGCCTGCAGCCCCCAGGTGTGTGGGGCTACGCAAGCGGTTCCCAAAGAGCTTTAGAACAAGGCATAGTTTTCCCTGCTGGCTCTTTGGGCGTGGGACCAATCTCCAGACAGATGGCCATTTTTGGGCCTGGCGCGGCGCCAAGTGGGAAAGGGTGGTTTTGAGGCTGAAGGCAGCAGGAAAGCCTGCAGCCCCCAGGTCTGTGGGGCTACGCAAGCGGTTCCCAAAGAGCTTTAGAACAAGGCATAGTTTTCCCTGCTGGCTCTTTGGGCATGGGACCAATCTCCAGACAGATGGCCATTTTTGTGCCTGGCGCGGCGCCAAGTGGGAAAGGGTGGTTTTGAGGCTGAAGGCAGCAGGAAAGCCTGCAGCCCCCAGGTCTGTGGGGCTACGCAAGCGGTTCCCAAAGAGCTTTAGAACAAGGCATAGTTTTCCCTGCTGGCTTTTTGGGCGTGGGACCAATCTCCAGACAGATGGCCATTTTTGGGCCTGGCGCGGCGCCAAGTGGGAATGGGTGGTTTTGAGACTGAAGGCAGCAGGAAAGCCTGCAGCCCCCAGGTCTGTGGGGCTACGCAAGCGGTTCCCAAAGAGCTTTAGAACAAGGCATAGTTTTCCCTGCTGGCTCTTTGGGCGTGGGACCAGTCTCCAGACAGATGGCCATTTTTGTGCCTGGCACGGCACCAAGTGGGAAAGGGTGGTTTTGAGGCTGAAGGCAGCAGGAAAGCCTGCAGCCCCCAGGTGTGTGGGGCTACGCAAGCGGTTCCCAAAGAGCTTTAGAACAAGGCATAGTTTTCCCTGCTGGCTCTTTGGGCGTGGGACCAATCTCCAGACAGATGGCCATTTTTGTTACTGGCGCGGCGCCAAGTGGGAAAGGGTGGTTTTGAGGCTGAAGGCAGCAGGAAAGCCTGCAGCCCCCAGGTGTGTGGGGCTACGCAAGCGGTTCCCAAAGAGCTTGAGAACAAGGCATAGTTTTCCCTGCTGGCTCTTTGGGCGTGGGACCAATCTCCAGACAGATGGCCATTTTTGTGCCTGGCGCGGCGCTAAGTGGGAATGGGTGGTTTTGAGACTGAAGGCAGCAGGAAAGCCTGCAGCCCCCAGGTCTGTGGGGCTACGCAAGCGGTTCCCAAAGAGCTTTAGAACAAGGCATAGTTTTCCCTGCTGGCTCTTTGGGCGTGGGACCAGTCTCCAGACAGATGGCCATTTTTGGGCCTGGCGTGACGCCAAGTGGGAAAGGGTGGTTTTGAGGCTGAAGGCAGCAGGAAAGCCTGCAGCCCCCAGGTGTGTGGGGCTACGCAAGCGGTTCCCAAAGAGCTTTAGAACAAGGCATAGTTTTCCCTGCTGGCTCTTTGGGCGTGGGACCAGTCTCCAGAGATATGGCCATTTTTGTGCCTAGCGCGGTGCCAAGTGGGAAAGGGTTGTTTTGAGGCTGAAGGCAGCAGGAAAGCCTGCAGCCCCCAGGTGTGTGGGGCTATGCAAGCGGTTCTCAAAGAGCTTGAGAACAAGGCATAGTTTTCCCTGCTGGCTCTTTGGGCGTGTGACCAGTCTCCAGACATATGGCCATTTTTGGGCCTAGAGCGGCGCCAAGTGGGAAAGGGTGGTTTTGAGGCTGAAGGCAGCAGGAAAGCCTGCAGCCCCCAGGTGTGTGGGGCTACGCAAGCGGTTCCCAAAGAGCTTTAGAACAAGGCATAGTTTTCCCTGCTGGCTCTTTGGGCGTGGGACCATTCTCCAGAGATGTGGCCATTTTTGGGCCTGGCGCGGCGCCAAGTGGGAAAGGGTGGTTTTGAGGCTGAAGGCAGCAGGAAAGCCTGCAGCCCCCAGGTCTGTGGGGCTACGCAAGCGGTTCCCAAAGAGCTTTAGAACAAGGCATAGTTTTCCCTGCTGGCTCTTTGGGCGTGGGACCAATCTCCAGACAGATGGCCATTTTTGTGCCTGGCACGGCACCAAGTGGGAAAGGGTGGTTTTGAGGCTGAAGGCAGCAGGAAAGCCTGCAGCCCCCAGGTGTGTGGGGCTACGCAAGCGGTTCCCAAAGAGCTTTAGAACAAGGCATAGTTTTCCCTGCTGGCTCTTTGGGCGTGGGACCAATCTCCAGACAGATGGCCATTTTTGGGCCTAGAGCGGCGTCAAGTGGGAAAGGGTGGTTTTGAGGCTGAAGGCAGCAGGAAAGCCTGCAGCCCCCAGGTGTGTGGGGCTACGCAAGAGGTTCCCAAAGATCTTGAGAACAAGGCATAGTTTTCCCTGCAGGCTCTTTGGGCGTGGGACCAGTCTCCAGACAGATGGCCATTTTTGGGCCTAGCGCGGCGCCAAGTGGGAAAGGGTGGTTTTGAGGCTGAAGGCAGCAGGAAAGCCTGCAGCCCCCAGGTCTGTGGGGCTACGCAAGCAGTTCCCAAAGAGCTATAGAACAAGGCATAGTTTTCCCTGCTGGCTCTTTGGGCGTGGGACCAATCTTCAGGCAGATGGCCATTTTTGTTCCTGGCGCGGCGCCAAGTGGGAAAGGGTGGTTTTGAGGCTGAAGGCAGCAGGAAAGCCTGCAGCCCCCAGGTGTGTGGGGCTACGCAAGCGGTTCCCAAAGAGCTTTAGAACAAGGCATAGTTTTCCCTGCTGGCTCTTTGGGCGCGGGACCAATCTCCAGACAGATGGCCATTTTTGGGCCTGGCGCGGCGCCAAGTGGGAAAGGGTGGTTTTGAGGCTGAAGGCAGCAGGAAAGCCTGCAGCCCCCAGGTCTGTGGGGCTACGTAAGCGGTTCCCAAAGAGCTTTAGAACAAGGCATAGTTTTCCCTGCTGGCTCTTTGGGCGTGGGACCAATCTCCAGACAGATGGCCATTTTTGGGACTGGCGCGGCGCCAAGTGGAAAAGGGTGGTTTTGAGGCTGAAGGCAGCAGGAAAGCCTGCAGCCCGCAGGTCTGTGGGGCTACGCAATCGGATCCCAAAGAGCTTTAGAACAAGGCATAGTTTTCCCTGCTGGCTCTTTGGGCGTGGGACCAATCTCCAGAGATAAGGCCATTTTTGTGCCTGGCGCGGCGCCAAGTGGGAAAGGGTGGTTTTGAGGCTGAAGGCAGCAGGAAAGCCTGCAGCCCTCAGGTGTGTGGGGCTACGCAAGCGGTTCCCAAAGAGCTTTAGAACAAGGCATAGTTTTCCCTGCTGGCTCTTTGGGCGTGGGACCAATCTCCAGACAGATGGCCATTGTTGTGCCTGGGGCGGCGCCAAGTGGGAAAGGGTGGTTTTGAGGCTGAAGGCAGCAGGAAAGCCTGCAGCCCCCAGGTCTGTGGGGCTACGCAAGCGGTTCCCAAAGAGCTTTAGAACAAGGCATAGTTTTCCCTGCTGGCTCTTTGGGCGTGGGACCAATCTCCAGACAGATGGCCATTTTTCGGCGTGGCGTGACGCCAAGTGGAAAAGGGTGGTTTTGAGGCTGAAGGCAGCAGGAAAGCCTGCAGCCCCCAGGTGTGTGGGGCTACGCAAGCGGTTCCCAAAGAGCTTGAGAACAAGGCATAGTTTTCCCTGCTGGCTCTTTGGGCGTGGGACCGATATCCAGACAGACGGCCATTTTTGGGCCTGGCGTGACGCCAAGTGGAAAAGGGTGGTTTTGAGGCTGAAGGCAGCAGGAAAGCCTGCAGCCCCCAGGTCTGTGGGGCTACGCAAGCTGTTCCCAAAGAGCTTTAGAACAAGGCATAGTTTTCCCTGCTGGCTCTTTGTGCATGGGACCAATCTCCAGAGATAAGGCCATTTTTGTGCCTGGCGCGGCGCCAAGTGGGAAAGGGTGGTGTGAGGCTGAAGGCAGCAGGAAAGCCTGCAGCCCCCAGGTGTTTGGGGTTAAGCAAGCGGTTCCCAAAGAGCTATAGAACAAGGCATAGTTTTCCCTGCTGGCTCTTTGGGCGTGGGACCAATCTCCAGACAGATGGCCATTTTTGGGCCTGGCGCGGCGCCAAGTGGGAAAGGGTGGTTTTGAGGCTGAAGGCAGCAGGAAAGCCTGCAGCCCCCAGGTGTGTGGGGCTACGCAAGCGGTTCCCAAAGAGCTTTAGAACAAGGCATAGTTTTCCCTGCTGGCTCTTTGGGCGTGGGACCAATCTCCAGACAGATGGCCATTTTTGGGCCTGGCGCGGCGCCAAGTGGGAAAGGGTGGTTTTGAGGCTGAAGGCAGCAGGAAAGCCTGCAGCCCCCAGGTGTGTGGGGCTACGCAAGCGGTTCCCAAAGAGCTTTAGAACAAGGCATAGTTTTCCCTGCTGGCTCTTTGGGCGTGGGACCAATCTCCAGACAGATGGCCATTTTTGTTACTGGCGCGGCGCCAAGTGGGAAAGGGTGGTTTTGAGGCTGAAGGCAGCAGGAAAGCCTGCAGCCCCCAGGTCTGTGGGCCTACGCAAGCGGTTCCCAAAGAGCTTTAGAACAAGGCATAGTTTTCCCTGCTGGCTCTTTGGGCGTGGGACCAATCTCCAGACAGATGGCCATTTTTGGGCCTGGCGCGGCGCCAAGTGGGAAAGGGTGGTTTTGAGGCTGAAGGCAGCAGGAAAGCCTGCAGCCCCCAGGTCTGTGGGGCTACGCAAGCGGTTCCCAAAGAGCTTGAGAACAAGGCATAGTTTTCCCTGCTGGCTCTTTGGGCGTGGGACCAATCTCCAGACAGATGGCCATTTTTGGGCCTGGCGCGGCGCCAAGTGGGAAAGGGTGGTTTTGAGGCTGAAGGCAGCAGGAAAGCCTGCAGCCCCCAGGTCTGTGGGGCTACGCAATCGGATCCCAAAGAGCTTTAGAACAAGGCATAGTTTTCCCTGCTGGCTCTTTGGGCGTGGGACCAATCTCCAGAGATAAGGCCATTTTTGTGCCTGGCGCGGCGCCAAGTGGGAAAGGGTGGTTTTGAGGCTGAAGGCAGCAGGAAAGCCTGCAGCCCTCAGGTGTGTGGGGCTACGCAAGCGGTTCCCAAAGAGCTTTAGAACAAGGCATAGTTTTCCCTGCTGGCTCTTTGGGCGTGGGACCAATCTCCAGACAGATGGCCATTGTTGTGCCTGGCGCGGCGCCAAGTGGGAAAGGGTGGTTTTGAGGCTGAAGGCAGCAGGAAAGCCTGCAGCCCCCAGGTCTGTGGGGCTACGCAAGCGGTTCCCAAAGAGCTTTAGAACAAGGCATAGTTTTCCCTGCTGGCTCTTTGGGCGTGGGACCAATCTCCAGACAGATGGCCATTTTTCGGCGTGACGTGACGCCAAGTGGAAAAGGGTGGTTTTGAGGCTGAAGGCAGCAGGAAAGCCTGCAGCCCCCAGGTGTGTGGGGCTACGCAAGCGGTTCCCAAAGAGCTTGAGAACAAGGCATAGTTTTCCCTGCTGGCTCTTTGGGCGTGGGACCGATATCCAGACAGACGGCCATTTTTGGGCCTGGCGTGACGCCAAGTGGAAAAGGGTGGTTTTGAGGCTGAAGGCAGCAGGAAAGCCTGCAGCCCCCAGGTCTGTGGGGCTACGCAAGCTGTTCCCAAAGAGCTTTAGAACAAGGCATAGTTTTCCCTGCTGGCTCTTTGTGCATGGGACCAATCTCCAGAGATAAGGCCATTTTTGTGCCTGGCGCGGCGCCAAGTGGGAAAGGGTGGTGTGAGGCTGAAGGCAGCAGGAAAGCCTGCAGCCCCCAGGTGTTTGGGGTTAAGCAAGCGGTTCCCAAAGAGCTATAGAACAAGGCATAGTTTTCCCTGCTGGCTCTTTGGGCGTGGGACCAATCTCCAGACAGATGGCCATTTTTGGGCCTGGCGCGGCGCCAAGTGGGAAAGGGTGGTTTTGAGGCTGAAGGCAGCAGGAAAGCCTGCAGCCCCCAGGTGTGTGGGGCTACGCAAGCGGTTCCCAAAGAGCTTTAGAACAAGGCATAGTTTTCCCTGCTGGCTCTTTGGGCGTGGGACCAATCTCCAGACAGATGGCCATTTTTGGGCCTGGCGCGGCGCCAAGTGGGAAAGGGTGGTTTTGAGGCTGAAGGCAGCAGGAAAGCCTGCAGCCCCCAGGTGTGTGGGGCTACGCAAGCGGTTCCCAAAGAGCTTTAGAACAAGGCATAGTTTTCCCTGCTGGCTCTTTGGGCGTGGGACCAATCTCCAGACAGATGGCCATTTTTGTGCCTGGCGCGGCGCCAAGTGGGAAAGGGTGGTTTTGAGGCTGAAGGCAGCAGGAAAGCCTGCAGCCCCCAGGTCTGTGGGCCTACGCAAGCGGTTCCCAAAGAGCTTTAGAACAAGGCATAGTTTTCCCTGCTGGCTCTTTGGGCGTGGGACCAATCTCCAGACAGATGGCCATTTTTGGGCCTGGCGCGGCGCCAAGTGGGAAAGGGTGGTTTTGAGGCTGAAGGCAGCAGGAAAGCCTGCAGCCCCCAGGTCTGTGGGGCTACGCAAGCGGTTCCCAAAGAGCTTGAGAACAAGGCATAGTTTTCCCTGCTGGCTCTTTGGGCGTGGGACCAATCTCCAGACAGATGGCCATTTTTGGGCCTGGCGCGGCGCCAAGTGGGAAAGGGTGGTGTGAGGCTGAAGGCAGCAGGAAAGCCTGCAGCCCCCAAGTGTGTGGGGCTACGCAAGCGGTTCCGAAAGAGCTTTAGAACAAGGCATGGTTTTCCCTGCTGGCTCTTTGGGCGTGGGACCAATCTCCAAACAGATGGCCATTTTTGGGCCTAGAATGGCGCCTAGTGGGAAAGGGTGGCTTTGAGACTGAAGGCAGCAGGAAAGCCTGCAGCCCCCAGGTCTGTGGGGCTACGCAAGCGGTTCACAAATAACTTTAGAACAAGGCACAGTTTTCCCTGCTGGCTCTTTGGGCGTGAGACCAATCTCCAGACAGATGGCCATTTTTGTGCCTGGCGCGGCGCCAAGTGGGAAAGGGTGGTTTTGAGGCTGAAGGCAGCAGGAAAGCCTGCAGCCCCCAGGTGTGTGGGGCTACGCAAGCGGTTCCCAAAGAGCTTTAGAACAAGGCATAGTTTTCCCTGCTGGCTCTTTGGGCGTGGGACCAATCTCCAGACAGATGGCCATTTTTGTGCCTGGCGCGGCGCCAAGTGGGAAAGGGTGGTTTTGAGGCTGAAGGCAGCAGGAAAGCCTACAGCCCCCAGGTGTGTGGGGCTACGCAAGCGGTTCCCAAAGAGCTTTAGAACAAGGCATAGTTTTCCCTGCTGGCTCTTTGGGCGTGGGACCAATCTCCAGACAGATAGCCATTTTTGTGCCTGGCGCGGCGCCAAGTGGGAAAGGGTGGTTTTGAGGCTGAAGGCAGCAGGAAAGCCTGCAGCCCCCAGGTCTGTGGGGCTACGCAAGCGGTTCCCAAAGAGCTTTAGAACAAGGCATAGTTTTCCCTGCTGGCTCTTTGGGCGTGGGACCAATCTCCAGACAGATGGCCATTTTTGGGCCTATCGCGGCGCCAAGTGGGAAAGGGTGGTTTTGAGGCTGAAGGCAGCAGGAAAGCCTGCAGCCCCCAGGTCTGTGGGGCTACGCAAGCGGTTTCCAAAGAGCTTTAGGACAAGGCATAGTTTTCCCTGCTGGCTCTTTGGGCGTGGGACCAATCTCCAGACAGATGGCCATTTTTGTGCCTGGCACGGCACCAAGTGGGAAAGGGTGGTTTTGAGGCTGAAGGCAGCAGGAAAGCCTGCAGCCCCCAGGTCTGTGGGGCTACGCAATCGGATCCCAAAGAGCTTTAGAACAAGGCATAGTTTTCCCTGCTGGCTCTTTGGGCGTGGGACCAATCTCCAGACAGATGGCCATTTTTGTTACTGGCGCGGCGCCAAGTGGGAAAGGGTGGTTTTGAGGCTGAAGGCAGCAGGAAAGCCTGCAGCCCCCAGGTCTGTGGGGCTACGCAAGCGGTTCCCAAAGAGCTTTAGAACAAGGCATAGTTTTCCCTGCTGGCTCTTTGGGCGTGGGACCAATCTCCAGACAGATGGCCATTTTTGTGCCTGGCGCGGCGCCAAGTGGGAATGGGTGGTTTTGAGACTGAAGGCAGCAGGAAAGCCTGCAGCCCCCAGGTCTGTGGGGCTACGCAAGCGGTTCCCAAAGAGCTTTAGAACAAGGCATAGTTTTCCCTGCTGGCTCTTTGGGCGTGGGACCAATCTCCAGACAGATGGCCATTTTTGTGCCTGGCGCGGCGCCAAGTGGGAAAGGGTGGTTTTGAGGCTGAAGGCAGCAGGAAAGCCTGCAGCCCCCAGGTGTGTGGGGCTACGCAAGCGGTTCCCAAAGAGCTTTAGAACAAGGCATAGTTTTCCCTGCTGGCTCTTTGGGCGTGGGACCAATCTCCAGACAGATGGCCATTTTTGGGCCTGGCGCGGCGCCAAGTGGGAAAGGGTGGTTTTGAGGCTGAAGGCAGCAGGAAAGCCTGCAGCCCCCAGGTGTGTGGGGCTACGCAAGCGGTTCCCAAAGAGCTTTAGAACAAGGCATAGTTTTCCCTGCTGGCTCTTTGGGCGTGGGACCAATCTCCAGACAGATAGCCATTTTTGTGCCTGGCGCGGCGCGAAGTGGGAAAGGGTGGTTTTGAGGCTGAAGGCAGCAGGAAAGCCAGCAGCCCCCAGGTCTGTGGGGCTACGCAAGCGGTTCCCAAAGAGCTTTAGAACAAGGCATAGTTTTCCCTGCTGGCTCTTTGGGCGTGGGACCAGTCTCCAGGGATGTGGCCATTTTTGTGCCTGGCACGGCACCAAGTGGGAAAGGGTGGTTTTGAGGCTGAAGGCAGCAGGAAAGCCTGCAGCCCCCAGGTGTGTGGGGCTACGCAAGCGGTTCCCAAAGAGCTTTAGAACAAGGCATAGTTTTCCCTGCTGGCTCTTTGGGCGTGGGACCAATCTCCAGACAGATGGCCATTTTTGTGCCTGGCGCGGCGCCAAGTGGGAAAGGGTTGTTTTGAGGCTGAAGGCAGCAGGAAAGCCTGCAGCCCCCAGGTGTGTGGGGCTATGCAAGCGGTTCTCAAAGAGCTTGAGAACAAGGCATAGTTTTCCCTGCTGGCTCTTTGGGCGTGTGACCAGTCTCCAGACATATGGCCATTTTTGGGCCTAGAGCGGCGCCAAGTGGGAAAGGGTGGTTTTGAGGCTGAAGGCAGCAGGAAAGCCTGCAGCCCCCAGGTCTGTGGGGCTACGCAAGCGGTTCCCAAAGAGCTTTAGAACAAGGCATAGTTTTCCCTGCTGGCTCTTTGGGCGTGGGACCATTCTCCAGGGATGTGGCCATTTTTGTGCCTGGCACGGCACCAAGTGGGAAAGGGTGGTTTTGAGGCTGAAGGCAGCAGGAAAGCCTGTAGCCCCCAGGTGTGTGGGGCTACGTAAGCGGTTCCCAAAGAGCTTTAGAACAAGGCATAGTTTTCCCTGCTGGCTCTTTGGGCGTGGGACCAATCTCCAGACAGATGGCCATTTTTGGGCCTAGAGCGGCGCCAAGTGGGAAAGGGTGGTTTTGAGGCTGAAGGCAGCAGGAAAGCCTGCAGCCCCCAGGTGTGTGGGGCTACGCAAGCGGTTCCCAAAGAGCTTTAGAACAAGGCTATTTGGGCGTGGGACCAATCTCCAGACAGATGGCCATTTTTGGGCCTGGCGCGGCGCCAAGTGGGAAAGGGTGGTTTTGAGGCTGAAGGCAGCAGGAAAGCCTGCAGCCCCCAGGTCTGTGGGGCTACGCAAGCGGTTCCCAAAGAGCTTTAGAACAAGGCATAGTTTTCCCTGCTGGCTCTTTGGGCATGGGACCAATCTCCAGACAGATAGCCATTTTTGTGCCTGGCGCGGCGCCAAGTGGGAAAGGGTGGTTTTGAGGCTGAAGGCAGCAGGAAAGCCTGCAGCCCCCAGGTCTGTGGGGCTACGCAAGCGGTTCCCAAAGAGCTTTAGAACAAGGCATAGTTTTCCCTGCTGGCTCTTTGGGCGTGGGACCAATCTCCAGACAGATGGCCATTTTTGGGCCTAGAGCGGCGCCAAGTGGGAAAGGGTGGTTTTGAGACTGAAGGCAGCAGGAAAGCCTGCAGCCCCCAGGTGTGTGGGGCTACGCAAGCGGTTCCCAAAGAGCTTTAGAACAAGGCATAGTTTTCCCTGCTGGCTCTTTGGGCGTGGGACCAGTCTCCAGACAGATGGCCATTTTTGTGCCTGGCGCGGCGCCAAGTGGGAAAGGGTGGTTTTGAGGCTGAAGGCAGCAGGAAAGCCTGCAGCCCCCAGGTCTGTGGGGCTACGCAAGCGGTTCCCAAAGAGCTTTAGAACAAGGCATAGTTTTCCCTGCTGGCTCTTTGGGCGTGGGACCAATCTCCAGACAGATGGCCATTTTTGTGCCTGGCGCGGCGCCAAGTGGGAAAGGGTGGTTTTGAGGCTGAAGGCAGCAGGAAAGCCTGCAGCCCCCAGGTGTGTGGGGCTACGCAATCGGATCCCAAAGAGCTTTAGAACAAGGCATAGTTTTCCCTGCTGGCTCTTTGGGCGTGGGACCAATCTCCAGACAGATGGCCATTTCTGTTACTGGCGCGGCGCCAAGTGGGAAAGGGTGGTTTTGAGGCTGAAGGCAGCAGGAAAGCCTGCAGCCCCCAGGTGTGTGGGGCTACGCAATCGGATCCCAAAGAGCTTTAGAACAAGGCATAGTTTTCCCTGCTGGCTCTTTGGGCGTGGGACCAATCTCCAGAGATATGGCCATTTTTGGGCCTGGCGCGGCGCCAAGTGGGAAAGGGTGGTTTTGAGGCTGAAGGCAGCAGGAAAGCTTGCAGCCCCCAGGTGTGTGGGGCTACGCAAGCGGTTCCCAAAGAGCTTTAGAACAAGGCATAGTTTTCCCTGCTGGCTCTTTGGGCGTGGGACCAATCTCCAGACAGATAGCCATTTTTGTGCCTGGCGCGGCGCGAAGTGGGAAAGGGTGGTTTTGAGGCTGAAGGCAGCAGGAAAGCCAGCAGCCCCCAGGTCTGTGGGGCTACGCAAGCGGTTCCCAAAGAGCTTTAGAACAAGGCATAGTTTTCCCTGATGGCTCTTTGGGCGTGGGACCAGTCTCCAGGGATGTGGCCATTTTTGTGCCTGGCACGGCACCAAGTGGGAAAGGGTGGTTTTGAGGCTGAAGGCAGCAGGAAAGCCTGCAGCCCCCAGGTGTGTGGGGCTACGCAAGCGGTTCCCAAAGAGCTTTAGAACAAGGCATAGTTTTCCCTGCTGGCTCTTTGGGCGTGGGACCAATCTCCAGACAGATGGCCATTTTTGTGCCTGGCGCGGCGCCAAGTGGGAAAGGGTGGTTTTGAGGCTGAAGGCAGCAGGAAAGCCTGCAGCCCCCAGGTGTGTGGGGCTATGCAAGCGGTTCTCAAAGAGCTTGAGAACAAGGCATAGTTTTCCCTGCTGGCTCTTTGGGCGTGTGACCAGTCTCCAGACATATGGCCATTTTTGGGCCTAGAGCGGCGCCAAGTGGGAAAGGGTGGTTTTGAGGCTGAAGGCAGCAGGAAAGCCTGCAGCCCCCAGGTCTGTGGGGCTACGCAAGCGGTTCCCAAAGAGCTTTAGAACAAGGCATAGTTTTCCCTGCTGGCTCTTTGGGCGTGGGACCATTCTCCAGGGATGTGGCCATTTTTGTGCCTGGCACGGCACCAAGTGGGAAAGGGTGGTTTTGAGGCTGAAGGCAGCAGGAAAGCCTGTAGCCCCCAGGTGTGTGGGGCTACGTAAGCGGTTCCCAAAGAGCTTTAGAACAAGGCATAGTTTTCCCTGCTGGCTCTTTGGGCGTGGGACCAATCTCCAGACAGATGGCCATTTTTGGGCCTAGAGCGGCGCCAAGTGGGAAAGGGTGGTTTTGAGGCTGAAGGCAGCAGGAAAGCCTGCAGCCCCCAGGTCTGTGGGGCTACGCAAGCGGTTCCCAAAGAGCTTTAGAACAAGGCATAGTTTTCCCTGCTGGCTCTTTGGGCGTGGGACCATTCTCCAGAGATGTGGCCATTTTAGGGCCTGGCGCGGCGCCAAGTGGGAAAGGGTGATTTTGAGGCTGAAGGCAGCAGGAAAGCCTGCAGCCCCCAGGTGTGTGGGGCTACGCAAGCGGTTCCCAAAGAGCTTTAGAACAAGGCATAGTTTTCCCTGCTGGCTCTTTGGGCGTGGGACCAATCTCCAGACAGATGGCCATTTTTGGGCCTGGCGCGGCGCCAAGTGGGAAAGGGTGGTTTTGAGGCTGAAGGCAGCAGGAAAGCCTGCAGCCCCCAGGTGTGTGGGGCTACGCAAGCGGTTCCCAAAGAGCTTTAGAACAAGGCATAGTTTTCCCTGCTGGCTCTTTGGGCATGGGACCAATCTCCAGACAGATAGCCATTTTTGTGCCTGGCGCGGCGCCAAGTGGGAAAGGGTGGTTTTGAGGCTGAAGGCAGCAGGAAAGCCTGCAGACCCCAGGTGTGTGGGGCTACGCAAGCGGTTCCCAAAGAGCTTTAGAACAAGGCATAGTTTTCCCTGCTGGCTCTTTGGGCGTGGGACCAATCTCCAGACAGATGGCCATTTTTGGGCCTAGAGCGGCGCCAAGTGGGAAAGGGTGGTTTTGAGACTGAAGGCAGCAGGAAAGCCTGCAGCCCCCAGGTCTGTGGGGCTACGCAAGCGGTTCCCAAAGAGCTTTAGAACAAGGCATAGTTTTCCCTGCTGGCTCTTTGGGCGTGGGACCAGTCTCCAGACAGATGGCCATTTTTGTGCCTGGCACGGCACCAAGTGGGAAAGGGTGGTTTTGAGGCTGAAGGCAGCAGGAAAGCCTGCAGCCCCCAGGTGTGTGGGGCTACGCAAGCGGTTCCCAAAGAGCTTTAGAACAAGGCATAGTTTTCCCTGCTGGCTCTTTGGGCGTGGGACCAATCTCCAGACAGATGGCCATTTTTTTGGCCTAGAGCGGCGCCTTGTGGGAACGGGTGGTTTTGAGGCTGAAGGCAGCAGGAAAGCCTGCAGCCCCCAGGTGTGTGGGGCTACGCAATCGGATCCCAAAGAGCTTTAGAACAAGGCATAGTTTTCCCTGCTGGCTCTTTGGGCGTGGGACCAATCTCCAGACAGATGGCCATTTTTGTTACTGGCGCGGCGCCAAGTGGGAAAGGGTGGTTTTGAGGCTGAAGGCAGCAGGAAAGCCTGCAGCCCCCAGGTGTGTGGGGCTACGCAAGCGGTTCCCAAAGAGCTTTAGAACAAGGCATAGTTTTCCCTGCTGGCTCTTTGGGCGTGGGACCAATCTCCAGACAGATGGCCATTTTTGTGCCTGGCGCGGCGCCAAGTGGGAATGGGTGGTTTTGAGACTGAAGGCAGCAGGAAAGCCTGCAGCCCCCAGGTCTGTGGGGCTACGCAAGCGGTTCCCAAAGAGCTTTAGAACAAGGCATAGTTTTCCCTGCTGGCTCTTTGGGCGTGCGACCAATCTCCAGAGATGTGGCCATTTTTGGGCCTGGCGCGGCGCCAAGTGGGAAAGGGTGGTTTTGAGGCTGAAGGCAGCAGGAAAGCCTGCAGCCCCCAGGTCTGTGGGGCTACGCAAGCGGTTCCCAAAGAGCTTTAGAACAAGGCATAGTTTTCCCTGCTGGCTCTTTGGGCGTGGGACCAATCTCCAGACAGATGGCCATTTTTGGGCCTGGCGCGGCGCCAAGTGGGAAAGGGTGGTTTTGAGGCTGAAGGCAGCAGGAAAGCCTGCAGCCCCCAGGTGTGTGGGGCTACGCAAGCGGTTCCCAAAGAGCTTTAGAACAAGGCATAGTTTTCCCTGCTGGCTCTTTGGGCGTGGGACCAATCTCCAGACAGATAGCCATTTTTGTGCCTGGCGCGGCGCGAAGTGGGAAAGGGTGGTTTTGAGGCTGAAGGCAGCAGGAAAGCCTGCAGCCCCCAGGTCTGTGGGGCTACGCAAGCGGTTCCCAAAGAGCTTTAGAACAAGGCATAATTTTCCCTGCTGGCTCTTTGGGCGTGGGACCAATCTCCAGACAGATGGCCATTTTTGTGCCTGGCGTGACGCCAAGTGGGAAAGGGTGGTTTTGAGGCTGAAGGCAGCAGGAAAGCCTGCAGCCCCCAGGTCTGTGGGGCTACGTAAGCGGTTCCCAAAGAGCTTTAGAACAAGGCATAGTTTTCCCTGCTGGCTCTTTGGGCGTGGGACCATTCTCCAGAGATGTGGCCATTTTAGGGCCTGGCGCGGCGCCAAGTGGGAAAGGGTGGTTTTGAGGCTGAAGGCAGCAGGAAAGCCTGCAGCCCCCAGGTGTGTGGGGCTACGCAAGCGGTTCCCAAAGAGCTTTAGAACAAGGCATAGTTTTCCCTGCTGGCTCTTTGGGCGTGGGACCAATCTCCAGACAGATGGCCATTTTTGGGCCTGGCGCGGCGCCAAGTGGGAAAGGGTGGTTTTGAGGCTGAAGGCAGCAGGAAAGCCTGCAGCCCCCAGGTCTGTGGGGCTACGCAAGCGGTTCCCAAAGAGCTTTAGAACAAGGCATAGTTTTCCCTGCTGGCTCTTTGGGCATGGGACCAATCTCCAGACAGATGGCCATTTTTGTGCCTGGCGCGGCGCCAAGTGGGAAAGGGTGGTTTTGAGGCTGAAGGCAGCAGGAAAGCCTGCAGCCCCCAGGTCTGTGGGGCTACGCAAGCGGTTCCCAAAGAGCTTTAGAACAAGGCATAGTTTTCCCTGCTGGCTTTTTGGGCGTGGGACCAATCTCCAGACAGATGGCCATTTTTGGGCCTGGCGCGGCGCCAAGTGGGAATGGGTGGTTTTGAGACTGAAGGCAGCAGGAAAGCCTGCAGCCCCCAGGTCTGTGGGGCTACGCAAGCGGTTCCCAAAGAGCTTTAGAACAAGGCATAGTTTTCCCTGCTGGCTCTTTGGGCGTGGGACCAGTCTCCAGACAGATGGCCATTTTTGTGCCTGGCACGGCACCAAGTGGGAAAGGGTGGTTTTGAGGCTGAAGGCAGCAGGAAAGCCTGCAGCCCCCAGGTGTGTGGGGCTACGCAAGCGGTTCCCAAAGAGCTTTAGAACAAGGCATAGTTTTCCCTGCTGGCTCTTTGGGCGTGGGACCAATCTCCAGACAGATGGCCATTTTTGTGCCTGGCGCGGCGCCAAGTGGGAAAGGGTGGTTTTGAGGCTGAAGGCAGCAGGAAAGCCTGCAGCCCCCAGGTGTGTGGGGCTACGCAATCGGATCCCAAAGAGCTTTAGAACAAGGCATAGTTTTCCCTGCTGGCTCTTTGGGCGTGGGACCAATCTCCAGACAGATGGCCATTTTTGTTACTGGCGCGGCGCCAAGTGGGAAAGGGTGGTTTTGAGGCTGAAGGCAGCAGGAAAGCCTGCAGCCCCCAGGTGTGTGGGGCTACGCAAGCGGTTCCCAAAGAGCTTGAGAACAAGGCATAGTTTTCCCTGCTGGCTCTTTGGGCGTGGGACCAATCTCCAGACAGATGGCCATTTTTGTGCCTGGCGCGGCGCCAAGTGGGAATGGGTGGTTTTGAGACTGAAGGCAGCAGGAAAGCCTGCAGCCCCCAGGTCTGTGGGGCTACGCAAGCGGTTCCCAAAGAGCTTTAGAACAAGGCATAGTTTTCCCTGCTGGCTCTTTGGGCGTGGGACCAATCTCCAGACAGATGGCTATTTTTGGGCCTGGCGTGACGCCAAGTGGGAAAGGGTGGTTTTGAGGCTGAAGGCAGCAGGAAAGCCTGCAGCCCCCAGGTGTGTGGGGCTACGCAAGCGGTTCCCAAAGAGCTTTAGAACAAGGCATAGTTTTCCCTGCTGGCTCTTTGGGCGTGGGACCAGTCTCCAGAGATATGGCCATTTTTGTGCCTAGCGCGGTGCCAAGTGGGAAAGGGTTGTTTTGAGGCTGAAGGCAGCAGGAAAGCCTGCAGCCCCCAGGTGTGTGGGGCTATGCAAGCGGTTCTCAAAGAGCTTGAGAACAAGGCATAGTTTTCCCTGCTGGCTCTTTGGGCGTGTGACCAGTCTCCAGACATATGGCCATTTTTGGGCCTAGAGCGGCGCCA
This sequence comes from Rissa tridactyla, assembly GCF_028500815.1. NCBI lineage: Eukaryota > Metazoa > Chordata > Aves > Charadriiformes > Laridae > Rissa > Rissa tridactyla. The sequence continues at coordinate 53,912 of NW_026529579.1, forward strand.
AGTGGGAAAGGGTGGTTTTGAGGCTGAAGGCAGCAGGAAAGCCTGCAGCCCCCAGGTGTGTGGGGCTACGCAAGCGGTTCCCAAAGAGCTTTAGAACAAGGCATAGTTTTCCCTGCTGGCTCTTTGGGCGTGGGACCATTCTCCAGAGATGTGGCCATTTTTGGGCCTGGCGCGGCGCCAAGTGGGAAAGGGTGGTTTTGAGGCTGAAGGCAGCAGGAAAGCCTGCAGCCCCCAGGTCTGTGGGGCTACGCAAGCGGTTCCCAAAGAGCTTTAGAACAAGGCATAGTTTTCCCTGCTGGCTCTTTGGGCGTGGGACCAATCTCCAGACAGATGGCCATTTTTGTGCCTGGCACGGCACCAAGTGGGAAAGGGTGGTTTTGAGGCTGAAGGCAGCAGGAAAGCCTGCAGCCCCCAGGTGTGTGGGGCTACGCAAGCGGTTCCCAAAGAGCTTTAGAACAAGGCATAGTTTTCCCTGCTGGCTCTTTGGGCGTGGGACCAATCTCCAGACAGATGGCCATTTTTGGGCCTAGAGCGGCGTCAAGTGGGAAAGGGTGGTTTTGAGGCTGAAGGCAGCAGGAAAGCCTGCAGCCCCCAGGTGTGTGGGGCTACGCAAGAGGTTCCCAAAGATCTTGAGAACAAGGCATAGTTTTCCCTGCAGGCTCTTTGGGCGTGGGACCAGTCTCCAGACAGATGGCCATTTTTGGGCCTAGCGCGGCGCCAAGTGGGAAAGGGTGGTTTTGAGGCTGAAGGCAGCAGGAAAGCCTGCAGCCCCCAGGTCTGTGGGGCTACGCAAGCAGTTCCCAAAGAGCTATAGAACAAGGCATAGTTTTCCCTGCTGGCTCTTTGGGCGTGGGACCAATCTTCAGGCAGATGGCCATTTTTGTTCCTGGCGCGGCGCCAAGTGGGAAAGGGTGGTTTTGAGGCTGAAGGCAGCAGGAAAGCCTGCAGCCCCCAGGTGTGTGGGGCTACGCAAGCGGTTCCCAAAGAGCTTTAGAACAAGGCATAGTTTTCCCTGCTGGCTCTTTGGGCGTGGGACCAATCTCCAGACAGATGGCCATTTTTGGGCCTGGCGCAGCGCCAAGTGGGAAAGGGTGGTTTTGAGGCTGAAGGCAGCAGGAAAGCCTGCAGCCCCCAGGTCTGTGGGGCTACGTAAGCGGTTCCCAAAGAGCTTTAGAACAAGGCATAGTTTTCCCTGCTGGCTCTTTGGGCGTGGGACCAATCTCCAGACAGATGGCCATTTTTGGGCCTGGCGCGGCGCCAAGTGGAAAAGGGTGGTTTTGAGGCTGAAGGCAGCAGGAAAGCCTGCAGCCCGCAGGTCTGTGGGGCTACGCAATCGGATCCCAAAGAGCTTTAGAACAAGGCATAGTTTTCCCTGCTGGCTCTTTGGGCGTGGGACCAATCTCCAGAGATAAGGCCATTTTTGTGCCTGGCGCGGCGCCAAGTGGGAAAGGGTGGTTTTGAGGCTGAAGGCAGCAGGAAAGCCTGCAGCCCTCAGGTGTGTGGGGCTACGCAAGCGGTTCCCAAAGAGCTTTAGAACAAGGCATAGTTTTCCCTGCTGGCTCTTTGGGCGTGGGACCAATCTCCAGACAGATGGCCATTGTTGTGCCTGGGGCGGCGCCAAGTGGGAAAGGGTGGTTTTGAGGCTGAAGGCAGCAGGAAAGCCTGCAGCCCCCAGGTCTGTGGGGCTACGCAAGCGGTTCCCAAAGAGCTTTAGAACAAGGCATAGTTTTCCCTGCTGGCTCTTTGGGCGTGGGACCAATCTCCAGACAGATGGCCATTTTTCGGCGTGGCGTGACGCCAAGTGGAAAAGGGTGGTTTTGAGGCTGAAGGCAGCAGGAAAGCCTGCAGCCCCCAGGTGTGTGGGGCTACGCAAGCGGTTCCCAAAGAGCTTGAGAACAAGGCATAGTTTTCCCTGCTGGCTCTTTGGGCGTGGGACCGATATCCAGACAGACGGCCATTTTTGGGCCTGGCGTGACGCCAAGTGGAAAAGGGTGGTTTTGAGGCTGAAGGCAGCAGGAAAGCCTGCAGCCCCCAGGTCTGTGGGGCTACGCAAGCTGTTCCCAAAGAGCTTTAGAACAAGGCATAGTTTTCCCTGCTGGCTCTTTGTGCATGGGACCAATCTCCAGAGATAAGGCCATTTTTGTGCCTGGCGCGGCGCCAAGTGGGAAAGGGTGGTGTGAGGCTGAAGGCAGCAGGAAAGCCTGCAGCCCCCAGGTGTTTGGGGTTAAGCAAGCGGTTCCCAAAGAGCTATAGAACAAGGCATAGTTTTCCCTGCTGGCTCTTTGGGCGTGGGACCAATCTCCAGACAGATGGCCATTTTTGGGCCTGGGTCGGCGCCAAGTGGGAAAGGGTGGTTTTGAGGCTGAAGGCAGCAGGAAAGCCTGCAGCCCCCAGGTGTGTGGGGCTACGCAAGCGGTTCCCAAAGAGCTTTAGAACAAGGCATAGTTTTCCCTGCTGGCTCTTTGGGCGTGGGACCAATCTCCAGACAGATGGCCATTTTTGGGCCTGGCGCGGCGCCAAGTGAGAAAGGGTGGTTTTGAGGCTGAAGGCAGCAGGAAAGCCTGCAGCCCCCAGGTCTGTGGGGCTACGCAAGCAGTTCCCAAAGAGCTTTAGAACAAGGCATAGTTTTCCCTGCTGGCTCTTTGGGCGTGGGACCAATCTTCAGGCAGATGGCCATTTTTGTTCCTGGCGCGGCGCCAAGTGGGAAAGGGTGGTTTTGAGGCTGAAGGCAGCAGGAAAGCCTGCAGCCCCCAGGTGTGTGGGGCTACGCAAGCGGTTCCCAAAGAGCTTTAGAACAAGGCATAGTTTTCCCTGCTGGCTCTTTGGGCGTGGGACCAATCTCCAGACAGATGGCCATTTTTGGGCCTAGAGCGGCGCCAAGTGGGAAAGGGTGGTTTTGAGGCTGAAGGCAGCAGGAAAGCCTGCAGCCCCCAGGTCTGTGGGGCTACGTAAGCGGTTCCCAAAGAGCTTTAGAACAAGGCATAGTTTTCCCTGCTGGCTCTTTGGGCGTGGGACCAATCTCCAGACAGATGGCCATTTTTGGGCCTTGCGCGGCGCCAAGTGGAAAAGGGTGGTTTTGAGGCTGAAGGCAGCAGGAAAGCCTGCAGCCCGCAGGTCTGTGGGGCTACGCAAGCGGTTCCCAAAGAGCTTTAGAACAAGGCATAGTTTTCCCTGCTGGCTCTTTGGGCGTGGGACCAATCTCCAGAGATAAGGCCATTTTTGTGCCTGGCGCGGCGCCAAGTGGGAAAGGGTGGTTTTGAGGCTGAAGGCAGCAGGAAAGCCTGCAGCCCCCAGGTCTGTGGGGCTACGCAAGCGGTTCCCAAAGAGCTTTAGAACAAGGCATAGTTTTCCCTGCTGGCTCTTTGGGCGTGGGACCAATCTCCAGACAGATGGCCATTGTTGTGCCTGGGGCGGCGCCAAGTGGGAAAGGGTGGTTTTGAGGCTGAAGGCAGCAGGAAAGCCTGCAGCCCCCAGGTCTGTGGGGCTACGCAAGCGGTTCCCAAAGAGCTTTAGAACAAGGCATAGTTTTCCCTGCTGGCTCTTTGGGCGTGGGACCAATCTCCAGACAGATGGCCATTTTTCGGCGTGGCGTGACGCCAAGTGGAAAAGGGTGGTTTTGAGGCTGAAGGCAGCAGGAAAGCCTGCAGCCCCCAGGTCTGTGGGGCTACGCAAGCGGTTCCCAAAGAGCTTTAGAACAAGGCATAGTTTTCCCTGCTGGCTCTTTGGGCGTGGGACCAATCTCCAGACAGACGGCCATTTTTGGGCCTGGCGTGACGCCAAGTGGAAAAGGGTGGTTTTGAGGCTGAAGGCAGCAGGAAAGCCTGCAGCCCCCAGGTCTGTGGGGCTACGCAAGCGGTTCCCAAAGAGCTTTAGAACAAGGCATAGTTTTCCCTGCTGGCTCTTTGTGCATGGGACCAATCTCCAGAGATAAGGCCATTTTTGTGCCTGGCGCGGCGCCAAGTGGGAAAGGGTGGTGTGAGGCTGAAGGCAGCAGGAAAGCCTGCAGCCCCCAGGTGTTTGGGGTTAAGCAAGCGGTTCCCAAAGAGCTATAGAACAAGGCATAGTTTTCCCTGCTGGCTCTTTGGGCGTGGGACCAATCTCCAGACAGATGGCCATTTTTGGGCCTAGCGAGGCGCCAAGTGGGAAAGGGTGGTTTTGAGGCTGAAGGCAGCAGGAAAGCCTGCAGCCCCCAGGTGTGTGGGGCTACGCAAGCGGTTCCCAAAGAGCTTTAGAACAAGGCATAGTTTTCCCTGCTGGCTCTTTGGGCGTGGGACCAATCTCCAGACAGATGGCCATTTTTGTGCCTGGCGTGACGCCAAGTGGGAAAGGGTGGTTTTGAGGCTGAAGGCAGCAGGAAAGCCTGCAGCCCCCAGGTGTGTGGGGCTACGCAAGCGGTTCCCAAAGAGCTTTAGAACAAGGCATAGTTTTCCCTGCTGGCTCTTTGGGCGTGGGACCAATCTCCAGGCAGATGGCCATTTTTGGGCCTAGAGCGGCGCCAGGTGGGAAAGGGTGGTTTTGAGGCTGAAGGCAGCAGGAAAGCCTGCAGCCCCCAGGTGTGTGGGGCTACGCAAGAGGTTCCCAAAGAGCTTGAGAACAAGGCATAATTTTCCCTGCAGGCTCTTTGGGCGTGGGACCAGTCTCCAGACAGATGGCCATTTTTGTGCCTGGCACGGCACCAAGTGGGAAAGGGTGGTTTTGAGGCTGAAGGCAGCAGGAAAGCCTGCAGCCCCCAGGTGTGTGGGGCTACGCAAGCAGTTCCCAAAGAGCTATAGAACAAGGCATAGTTTTCCCTGCTGGCTCTTTGGGCGTGGGACCAATCTCCAGACAGATGGCCATTTTTGTTACTGGCGCGGCGCCAAGTGGGAAAGGGTGGTTTTGAGGCTGAAGGCAGCAGGAAAGCCTGCAGCCCCCAGGTGTGTGGGGCTACGCAAGAGGTTCCCAAAGAGCTTGAGAACAAGGCATAGTTTTCCCTGCTGGCTCTTTGGGCGTGGGACCAATCTCCAGACAGATGGCCATTTTTGTGCCTGGCGCGGCGCCAAGTGGGAATGGGTGGTTTTGAGACTGAAGGCAGCAGGAAAGCCTGCAGCCCCCAGGTCTGTGGGGCTACGCAAGCGGTTCCCAAAGAGCTTTAGAACAAGGCATAGTTTTCCCTGCTGGCTCTTTGGGCGTGGGACCAATCTCCAGACAGATGGCCATTTTTGGGCCTGGCGTGACGCCAAGTGGGAAAGGGTGGTTTTGAGGCTGAAGGCAGCAGGAAAGCCTGCAGCCCCCAGGTGTGTGGGGCTACGCAAGCGGTTCCCAAAGAGCTTTAGAACAAGGCATAGTTTTCCCTGCTGGCTCTTTGGGCGTGGGACCAATCTCCAGACAGATGGCCATTTTTGTGCCTAGCGCGGTGCCAAGTGGGAAAGGGTTGTTTTGAGGCTGAAGGCAGCAGGAAAGCCTGCAGCCCCCAGGTGTGTGGGGCTATGCAAGCGGTTCTCAAAGAGCTTGAGAACAAGGCATAATTTTCCCTGCAGGCTCTTTGGGCGTGGGACCAGTCTCCAGACAGATGGCCATTTTTGTGCCTGGCACGGCACCAAGTGGGAAAGGGTGGTTTTGAGGCTGAAGGCAGCAGGAAAGCCTGCAGCCCCCAGGTGTGTGGGGCTACGCAAGCAGTTCCCAAAGAGCTATAGAACAAGGCATAGTTTTCCCTGCTGGCTCTTTGGGCGTGGGACCAATCTCCAGACAGATGGCCATTTTTGTTACTGGCGCGGCGCCAAGTGGGAAAGGGTGGTTTTGAGGCTGAAGGCAGCAGGAAAGCCTGCAGCCCCCAGGTGTGTGGGGCTACGCAAGCGGTTCCCAAAGAGCTTTAGAACAAGGCATAGTTTTCCCTGCTGGCTCTTTGGGCGTGGGACCAATCTCCAGACAGATGGCCATTTTTGTGCCTGGCGCGGCGCCAAGTGGGAATGGGTGGTTTTGAGACTGAAGGCAGCAGGAAAGCCTGCAGCCCCCAGGTCTGTGGGGCTACGCAAGCGGTTCCCAAAGAGCTTTAGAACAAGGCATAGTTTTCCCTGCTGGCTCTTTGGGCGTGGGACCAATCTCCAGACAGATGGCCATTTTTGGGCCTGGCGTGACGCCAAGTGGGAAAGGGTGGTTTTGAGGCTGAAGGCAGCAGGAAAGCCTGCAGCCCCCAGGTGTGTGGGGCTACGCAAGCGGTTCCCAAAGAGCTTTAGAACAAGGCATAGTTTTCCCTGCTGGCTCTTTGGGCGTGGGACCAGTCTCCAGAGATATGGCCATTTTTGTGCCTGGCACGGCACCAAGTGGGAAAGGGTGGTTTTGAGGCTGAAGGCAGCAGGAAAGCCTGCAGCCCCCAGGTGTGTGGGGCTATGCAAGCGGTTCTCAAAGAGCTTGAGAACAAGGCATAGTTTTCCCTGCTGGCTCTTTGGGCGTGTGACCAGTCTCCAGACATATGGCCATTTTTGGGCCTAGAGCGGCGCCAAGTGGGAAAGGGTGGTTTTGAGGCTGAAGGCAGCAGGAAAGCCTGCAGCCCCCAGGTGTGTGGGGCTACGCAAGAGGTTCCCAAAGAGCTTGAGAACAAGGCATAGTTTTCCCTGCTGGCTCTTTGGGCGTGGGACCATTCTCCAGAGATGTGGCCATTTTTGGGCCTGGCGCGGCGCCAAGTGGGAAAGGGTGGTTTTGAGGCTGAAGGCAGCAGGAAAGCCTGCAGCCCCCAGGTCTGTGGGGCTACGCAAGCGGTTCCCAAAGAGCTTTAGAACAAGGCATAGTTTTCCCTGCTGGCTCTTTGGGCGTGGGACCAATCTCCAGACAGATGGCCATTTTTGTGCCTGGCACGGCACCAAGTGGGAAAGGGTGGTTTTGAGGCTGAAGGCAGCAGGAAAGCCTGCAGCCCCCAGGTCTGTGGGGCTACGCAAGCGGTTCCCAAAGAGCTTTAGAACAAGGCATAGTTTTCCCTGCTGGCTCTTTGGGCGTGGGACCAATCTCCAGACAGATGGCCATTTTTGGGCCTAGAGCGGCGCCAAGTGGGAAAGGGTGGTTTTGAGGCTGAAGGCAGCAGGAAAGCCTGCAGCCCCCAGGTGTGTGGGGCTACGCAAGAGGTTCCCAAAGAGCTTGAGAACAAGGCATAGTTTTCCCTGCTGGCTCTTTGGGCGTGGGACCAGTCTCCAGACAGATGGCCATTTTTGGGCCTAGCGCGGCGCCAAGTGGGAAAGGGTGGTTTTGAGGCTGAAGGCAGCAGGAAAGCCTGCAGCTCCCAGGTCTGTGGGGCTACGCAAGCAGTTCCCAAAGAGCTATAGAACAAGGCATAGTTTTCCCTGCTGGCTCTTTGGGCGTGGGACCAATCTTCAGGCAGATGGCCATTTTTGTTCCTGGCGCGGCGCCAAGTGGGAAAGGGTGGTTTTGAGGCTGAAGGCAGCAGGAAAGCCTGCAGCCCCCAGGTGTGTGGGGCTACGCAAGCGGTTCCCAAAGAGCTTTAGAACAAGGCATAGTTTTCCCTGCTGGCTCTTTGGGCGTGGGACCAATCTCCAGACAGATGGCCATTTTTGGGCCTGGCGCGGCGCCAAGTGGGAAAGGGTGGTTTTGAGGCTGAAGGCAGCAGGAAAGCCTGCAGCCCCCAGGTCTGTGGGGCTACGTAAGCGGTTCCCAAAGAGCTTTAGAACAAGGCATAGTTTTCCCTGCTGGCTCTTTGGGCGTGGGACCAATCTCCAGACAGATGGCCATTTTTGGGCCTGGCGCGGCGCCAAGTGGAAAAGGGTGGTTTTGAGGCTGAAGGCAGCAGGAAAGCCTGCAGCCCGCAGGTCTGTGGGGCTACGCAAGCGGTTCCCAAAGAGCTTTAGAACAAGGCATAGTTTTCCCTGCTGGCTCTTTGGGCGTGGGACCAATCTCCAGAGATAAGGCCATTTTTGTGCCTGGCGCGGCGCCAAGTGGGAAAGGGTGGTTTTGAGGCTGAAGGCAGCAGGAAAGCCTGCAGCCCCCAGGTGTGTGGGGCTACGCAAGCGGTTCCCAAAGAGCTTTAGAACAAGGCATAGTTTTCCCTGCTGGCTCTTTGGGCGTGGGACCAATCTCCAGACAGATGGCCATTGTTGTGCCTGGGGCGGCGCCAAGTGGGAAAGGGTGGTTTTGAGGCTGAAGGCAGCAGGAAAGCCTGCAGCCCCCAGGTGTGTGGGGCTACGCAAGCGGTTCCCAAAGAGCTTTAGAACAAGGCATAGTTTTCCCTGCTGGCTCTTTGGGCGTGGGACCAATCTCCAGACAGATGGCCATTGTTGTGCCTGGGGCGGCGCCAAGTGGGAAAGGGTGGTTTTGAGGCTGAAGGCAGCAGGAAAGCCTGCAGCCCCCAGGTGTGTGGGGCTACGCAAGCGGTTCCCAAAGAGCTTTAGAACAAGGCATAGTTTTCCCTGCTGGCTCTTTGGGCGTGGGACCAATCTCCAGACAGATGGCCATTTTTCGGCGTGGCGTGACGCCAAGTGGAAAAGGGTGGTTTTGAGGCTGAAGGCAGCAGGAAAGCCTGCAGCCCCCAGGTGTGTGGGGCTACGCAAGCGGTTCCCAAAGAGCTTTAGAACAAGGCATAGTTTTCCCTGCTGGCTCTTTGGGCGTGGGACCAACCTCCAGACAGACGGCCATTTTTTGGCCTGGCGTGACGCCAAGTGGAAAAGGGTGGTTTTGAGGCTGAAGGCAGCAGGAAAGCCTGCAGCCCCCAGGTCTGTGGGGCTACGCAAGCGGTTCCCAAAGAGCTTTAGAACAAGGCATATTTTTCCCTGCTGGCTCTTTGTGCATGGGACCAATCTCCAGAGATAAGGCCATTTTTGTGCCTGGCGCGGCGCCAAGTGGGAAAGGGTGGTGTGAGGCTGAAGGCAGCAGGAAAGCCTGCAGCCCCCAGGTGTTTGGGGTTAAGCAAGCGGTTCCCAAAGAGCTATAGAACAAGGCATAGTTTTCCCTGCTGGCTCTTTGGGCGTGGGACCAATCTCCAGACAGATGGCCATTTTTGGGCCTAGCGAGGCGCCAAGTGGGAAAGGGTGGTTTTGAGGCTGAAGGCAGCAGGAAAGCCTGCAGCCCCCAGGTGTGTGGGGCTACGCAAGCGGTTCCCAAAGAGCTTTAGAACAAGGCATAGTTTTCCCTGCTGGCTCTTTGGGCGTGGGACCAATCTCCAGACAGATGGCCATTTTTGTGCCTGGCGTGACGCCAAGTGGGAAAGGGTGGTTTTGAGGCTGAAGGCAGCAGGAAAGCCTGCAGCCCCCAGGTGTGTGGGGCTACGCAAGCGGTTCCCAAAGAGCTTTAGAACAAGGCATAGTTTTCCCTGCTGGCTCTTTGGGCGTGGGACCAATCTCCAGGCAGATGGCCATTTTTGGGCCTAGAGCGGCGCCAGGTGGGAAAGGGTGGTTTTGAGGCTGAAGGCAGCAGGAAAGCCTGCAGCCCCCAGGTGTGTGGGGCTACGCAAGAGGTTCCCAAAGAGCTTGAGAACAAGGCATAATTTTCCCTGCTGGCTCTTTGGGCGTGGGACCAGTCTCCAGACAGATGGCCATTTTTGTGCCTGGCACGGCACCAAGTGGGAAAGGGTGGTTTTGAGGCTGAAGGCAGCAGGAAAGCCTGCAGCCCCCAGGTGTGTGGGGCTACGCAAGCGGTTCCCAAAGAGCTTTAGAACAAGGCATAGTTTTCCCTGCTGGCTCTTTGGGCGTGGGACCAATCTCCAGACAGATGGCCATTTTTGTTACTGGCGCGGCGCCAAGTGGGAAAGGGTGGTTTTGAGGCTGAAGGCAGCAGGAAAGCCTGCAGCCCCCAGGTGTGTGGGGCTACGCAAGCGGTTCCCAAAGAGCTTTAGAACAAGGCATAGTTTTCCCTGCTGGCTCTTTGGGCGTGGGACCATTCTCCAGAGATGTGGCCATTTTTGTGTCTGGCGCGGCGCCAAGTGGGAAAGGGTGGTTTTTGAGGCTGAAGGCAGCAGGAAAGCCTGCAGCCCCCAGGTGTGTGGGGCTACGCAAGCGGTTCCCAAAGAGCTTTAGAACAAGGCATAGTTTTCCCTGCTGGCTCTTTGGGCGTGGGACCAATCTCCAGACAGATGGCCATTTTTGGGCCTGGCACGGCACCAAGTGGGAAAGGGTGGTTTTGAGGCTGAAGGCAGCAGGAAAGCCTGCAGCCCCCAGGTCTGTGGGGCTACGTAAGCGGTTCCCAAAGAGCTTTAGAACAAGGCATAGTTTTCCCTGCTGGCTCTTTGGGCGTGGGACCAATCTCCAGACAGATGGCCATTTTTGTGCCTGGCGCGGCGCCAAGTGGGAAAGGGTGGTTTTGAGGCTGAAGGCAGCAGGAAAGCCTGCAGCCCGCAGGTCTGTGGGGCTACGCAAGCGGTTCCCAAAGAGCTTTAGAACAAGGCATAGTTTTCCCTGCTGGCTCTTTGGGCGTGGGACCAATCTCCAGAGATAAGGCCATTTTTGTGCCTGGCGCGGCGCCAAGTGGGAAAGGGTGGTTTTGAGGCTGAAGGCAGCAGGAAAGCCTGCAGCCCCCAGGTCTGTGGGGCTATGCAAGCGGTTCCCAAAGAGCTTTAGAACAAGGCATAGTTTTCCCTGCTGGCTCTTTGGGCGTGGGACCAATCTCCAGACAGATGGCCATTTTTGGGCCTGGCGCGGCGCCAAGTGGGAAAGGGTGGTTTTGAGGCTGAAGGCAGCAGGAAAGCCTGCAGCCCCCAGGTGTGTGGGGCTACGCAAGCGGTTCCCAAAGAGCTTTAGAACAAGGCATAGTTTTCCCTGCTGGCTCTTTGGGCGTGGGACCAATCTCCAGACAGATAGCCATTTTTGTGCCTGGCGCGGCGCCAAGTGGGAAAGGGTTGTTTTGAGGCTGAAGGCAGCAGGAAAGCCTGCAGCCCCCAGGTCTGTGGGGCTACGCAAGCGGTTCCCAAAGAGCTTTAGAACAAGGCATAGTTTTCCCTGCTGGCTCTTTGGGCGTGGGACCAATCTCCAGACAGATGGCCATTTTTGTGCCTGGCGCGGCGCCAAGTGGGAAAGGGTGGTTTTGAGGCTGAAGGCAGCAGGAAAGCCTGCAGCCCCCAGGTCTGTGGGGCTACGCAAGCGGTTCCCAAAGAGCTTGAGAACAAGGCATAGTTTTCCCTGCTGGCTCTTTGGGCGTGGGACCAATCTCCAGGCAGATGGCCATTTTTGGGCCTAGAGCGGCGCCAGGTGGGAAAGGGTGGTTTTGAGGCTGAAGGCAGCAGGAAAGCCTGCAGCCCCCAGGTGTGTGGGGCTACGCAAGAGGTTCCCAAAGAGCTTGAGAACAAGGCATAGTTTTCCCTGCTGGCTCTTTGGGCGTGGGACCAGTCTCCAGACAGATGGCCATTTTTGGGCCTGGCGTGACGCCAAGTGAGAAAGGGTGGTTTTGAGGCTGAAGGCAGCAGGAAAGCCTGCAGCCCCCAGGTCTGTGGGGCTACGAAAGCAGTTCCCAAAGAGCTTTAGAACAAGGCATAGTTTTCCCTGCTGGCTCTTTGGGCGTGGGACCAATCTTCAGGCAGATGGCCATTTTTGTTCCTGGCGCGGCGCCAAGTGGGAAAGGGTGGTTTTGAGGCTGAAGGCAGCAGGAAAGCCTGCAGCCCCCAGGTGTGTGGGGCTACGCAAGCGGTTCCCAAAGAGCTTTAGAACAAGGCATAGTTTTCCCTGCTGGCTCTTTGGGCGTGGGACCAATCTCCAGACAGATGGCCATTTTTGGGCCTAGAGCGGCGCCAAGTGGGAAAGGGTGGTTTTGAGGCTGAAGGCAGCAGGAAAGCCTGCAGCCCCCAGGTCTGTGGGGCTACGTAAGCGGTTCCCAAAGAGCTTTAGAACAAGGCATAGTTTTCCCTGCTGGCTCTTTGGGCGTGGGACCAATCTCCTGAGATATGGCCATTTTTGGGCCTAGAGCGGCGCCAAGTGGGAAAGGGTGGTTTTGAGGCTGAAGGCAGCAGGAAAGCCTGCAGCCCCCAGGTGTGTGGGGCTACGCAAGCGGTTCCCAAAGAGCTTTAGAACAAGGCATAGTTTTCCCTGCTGGCTCTTTGGGCGTGGGACCAATCTCCAGACAGATGGCCATTTTTCGGCGTGGCGTGACGCCAAGTGGAAAAGGGTGGTTTTGAGGCTGAAGGCAGCAGGAAAGCCTGCAGCCCCCAGGTGTGTGGGGCTACGCAAGAGGTTCCCAAAGAGCTTGAGAACAAGGCATAGTTTTCCCTGCTGGCTCTTTGGGCGTGGGACCAATCTCCAGACAGATGGCCATTTTTGGGCCTAGCGCGGCGCCAAGTGGGAAAGGGTGGTTTTGAGGCTGAAGGCAGCAGGAAAGCCTGCAGCCCCCAGGTGTGTGGGGCTACGCAAGCGGTTCCCAAAGAGCTTTAGAACAAGGCATAGTTTTCCCTGCTGGCTCTTTGGGCGTGGGACCAATCTCCATTCAGATGGCCATTTTTGGGCCTGGCGCGGCGCCAAGTGGGAAAGGGTGGTTTTGAGGCTGAAGGCAGCAGGAAAGCCTGCAGCCCCCAGGTCTGTGGGGCTACGTAAGCGGTTCCCAAAGAGCTTTAGAACAAGGCATAGTTTTCCCTGCTGGCTCTTTGGGCGTGGGACCAATCTCCAGACAGATGGCCATTTTTGTGCCTGGCGCGGCGCCAAGTGGGAAAGGGTGGTTTTGAGGCTGAAGGCAGCAGGAAAGCCTGCAGCCCGCAGGTCTGTGGGGCTACGCAAGCGGTTCCCAAAGAGCTTTAGAACAAGGCATAGTTTTCCCTGCTGGCTCTTTGGGCGTGGGACCAATCTCCAGAGATAAGGCCATTTTTGTGCCTGGCGCGGCGCCAAGTGGGAAAGGGTGGTTTTGAGGCTGAAGGCAGCAGGAAAGCCTGCAGCCCCCAGGTGTGTGGGGCTACGCAAGCGGTTCCCAAAGAGCTTTAGAACAAGGCATAGTTTTCCCTGCTGGCTCTTTGGGCGTGGGACCAATCTCCAGGCAGATGGCCATTTTTGGGCCTAGAGCGGCGCCAGGTGGGAAAGGGTGGTTTTGAGGCTGAAGGCAGCAGGAAAGCCTGCAGCCCCCAGGTGTGTGGGGCTACGCAAGAGGTTCCCAAAGAGCTTGAGAACAAGGCATAATTTTCCCTGCTGGCTCTTTGGGCGTGGGACCAGTCTCCAGACAGATGGCCATTTTTGTGCCTGGCACGGCACCAAGTGGGAAAGGGTGGTTTTGAGGCTGAAGGCAGCAGGAAAGCCTGCAGCCCCCAGGTGTGTGGGGCTACGCAAGCGGTTCCCAAAGAGCTTTAGAACAAGGCATAGTTTTCCCTGCTGGCTCTTTGGGCGTGGGACCAATCTCCAGACAGATGGCCATTTTTGTTACTGGCGCGGCGCCAAGTGGGAAAGGGTGGTTTTGAGGCTGAAGGCAGCAGGAAAGCCTGCAGCCCCCAGGTGTGTGGGGCTACGCAAGCGGTTCCCAAAGAGCTTTAGAACAAGGCATAGTTTTCCCTGCTGGCTCTTTGGGCGTGGGACCATTCTCCAGAGATGTGGCCATTTTTGTGTCTGGCGCGGCGCCAAGTGGGAAAGGGTGGTTTTTGAGGCTGAAGGCAGCAGGAAAGCCTGCAGCCCCCAGGTGTGTGGGGCTACGCAAGCGGTTCCCAAAGAGCTTTAGAACAAGGCATAGTTTTCCCTGCTGGCTCTTTGGGCGTGGGACCAATCTCCAGACAGATGGCCATTTTTGGGCCTGGCACGGCACCAAGTGGGAAAGGGTGGTTTTGAGGCTGAAGGCAGCAGGAAAGCCTGCAGCCCCCAGGTCTGTGGGGCTACGTAAGCGGTTCCCAAAGAGCTTTAGAACAAGGCATAGTTTTCCCTGCTGGCTCTTTGGGCGTGGGACCAATCTCCAGACAGATGGCCATTTTTGTGCCTGGCGCGGCGCCAAGTGGGAAAGGGTGGTTTTGAGGCTGAAGGCAGCAGGAAAGCCTGCAGCCCGCAGGTCTGTGGGGCTACGCAAGCGGTTCCCAAAGAGCTTTAGAACAAGGCATAGTTTTCCCTGCTGGCTCTTTGGGCGTGGGACCAATCTCCAGACAGATGGCCATTTTTGGGCCTGGCGCGGCGCCAAGTGGGAAAGGGTGGTTTTGAGGCTGAAGGCAGCAGGAAAGCCTGCAGCCCCCAGGTGTGTGGGGCTACGCAAGCGGTTCCCAAAGAGCTTTAGAACAAGGCATAGTTTTCCCTGCTGGCTCTTTGGGCGTGGGACCAATCTCCAGACAGATAGCCATTTTTGTGCCTGGCGCGGCGCCAAGTGGGAAAGGGTTGTTTTGAGGCTGAAGGCAGCAGGAAAGCCTGCAGCCCCCAGGTGTGTGGGGCTACGCAAGCGGTTCCCAAAGAGCTTTAGAACAAGGCATAGTTTTCCCTGCTGGCTCTTTGGGCGTGGGACCAATCTCCAGACAGATGGCCATTTTTGTGCCTGGCGCGGCGCCAAGTGGGAAAGGGTGGTTTTGAGGCTGAAGGCAGCAGGAAAGCCTGCAGCCCCCAGGTCTGTGGGGCTACGCAAGCGGTTCCCAAAGAGCTTGAGAACAAGGCATAGTTTTCCCTGCTGGCTCTTTGGGCGTGGGACCAATCTCCAGGCAGATGGCCATTTTTGGGCCTAGAGCGGCGCCAGGTGGGAAAGGGTGGTTTTGAGGCTGAAGGCAGCAGGAAAGCCTGCAGCCCCCAGGTGTGTGGGGCTACGCAAGAGGTTCCCAAAGAGCTTGAGAACAAGGCATAGTTTTCCCTGCTGGCTCTTTGGGCGTGGGACCAGTCTCCAGACAGATGGCCATTTTTGGGCCTGGCGTGACGCCAAGTGAGAAAGGGTGGTTTTGAGGCTGAAGGCAGCAGGAAAGCCTGCAGCCCCCAGGTCTGTGGGGCTACGAAAGCAGTTCCCAAAGAGCTTTAGAACAAGGCATAGTTTTCCCTGCTGGCTCTTTGGGCGTGGGACCAATCTTCAGGCAGATGGCCATTTTTGTTCCTGGCGCGGCGCCAAGTGGGAAAGGGTGGTTTTGAGGCTGAAGGCAGCAGGAAAGCCTGCAGCCCCCAGGTGTGTGGGGCTACGCAAGCGGTTCCCAAAGAGCTTTAGAACAAGGCATAGTTTTCCCTGCTGGCTCTTTGGGCGTGGGACCAATCTCCAGACAGATGGCCATTTTTGGGCCTAGAGCGGCGCCAAGTGGGAAAGGGTGGTTTTGAGGCTGAAGGCAGCAGGAAAGCCTGCAGCCCCCAGGTCTGTGGGGCTACGTAAGCGGTTCCCAAAGAGCTTTAGAACAAGGCATAGTTTTCCCTGCTGGCTCTTTGGGCGTGGGACCAATCTCCTGAGATATGGCCATTTTTGGGCCTAGAGCGGCGCCAAGTGGGAAAGGGTGGTTTTGAGGCTGAAGGCAGCAGGAAAGCCTGCAGCCCCCAGGTGTGTGGGGCTACGCAAGCGGTTCCCAAAGAGCTTTAGAACAAGGCATAGTTTTCCCTGCTGGCTCTTTGGGCGTGGGACCAATCTCCAGACAGATGGCCATTTTTCGGCGTGGCGTGACGCCAAGTGGAAAAGGGTGGTTTTGAGGCTGAAGGCAGCAGGAAAGCCTGCAGCCCCCAGGTGTGTGGGGCTACGCAAGAGGTTCCCAAAGAGCTTGAGAACAAGGCATAGTTTTCCCTGCTGGCTCTTTGGGCGTGGGACCAATCTCCAGACAGATGGCCATTTTTGGGCCTAGCGCGGCGCCAAGTGGGAAAGGGTGGTTTTGAGGCTGAAGGCAGCAGGAAAGCCTGCAGCCCCAAGGTGTGTGGGGCTACGCAAGCGGTTCCCAAAGAGCTTTAGAACAAGGCATAGTTTTCCCTGCTGGCTCTTTGGGCGTGGGACCAATCTCCATTCAGATGGCCATTTTTGGGCCTGGCGCGGCGCCAAGTGGGAAAGGGTGGTTTTGAGGCTGAAGGCAGCAGGAAAGCCTGCAGCCCCCAGGTCTGTGGGGCTACGTAAGCGGTTCCCAAAGAGCTTTAGAACAAGGCATAGTTTTCCCTGCTGGCTCTTTGGGCGTGGGACCAATCTCCAGACAGATGGCCATTTTTGTGCCTGGCGCGGCGCCAAGTGGGAAAGGGTGGTTTTGAGGCTGAAGGCAGCAGGAAAGCCTGCAGCCCGCAGGTCTGTGGGGCTACGCAAGCGGTTCCCAAAGAGCTTTAGAACAAGGCATAGTTTTCCCTGCTGGCTCTTTGGGCGTGGGACCAATCTCCAGAGATAAGGCCATTTTTGTGCCTGGCGCGGCGCCAAGTGGGAAAGGGTGGTTTTGAGGCTGAAGGCAGCAGGAAAGCCTGCAGCCCCCAGGTGTGTGGGGCTACGCAAGCGGTTCCCAAAGAGCTTTAGAACAAGGCATAGTTTTCCCTGCTGGCTCTTTGGGCGTGGGACCAATCTCCAGACAGATGGCCATTTTTGGGCCTGGCGCGGCGCCAAGTGGGAAAGGGTGGTTTTGAGGCTGAAGGCAGCAGGAAAGCCTGCAGCCCCCAGGTGTGTGGGGCTACGCAAGCGGTTCCCAAAGAGCTTTAGAACAAGGCATAGTTTTCCCTGCTGGCTCTTTGGGCGTGGGACCAATCTCCAGACAGATAGCCATTTTTGTGCCTGGCGCGGCGCCAAGTGGGAAAGGGTTGTTTTGAGGCTGAAGGCAGCAGGAAAGCCTGCAGCCCCCAGGTCTGTGGGGCTACGCAAGCGGTTCCCAAAGAGCTTTAGAACAAGGCATAGTTTTCCCTGCTGGCTCTTTGGGCGTGGGACCAATCTCCAGACAGATGGCCATTTTTGTGCCTGGCGCGGCGCCAAGTGGGAAAGGGTGGTTTTGAGGCTGAAGGCAGCAGGAAAGCCTGCAGCCCCCAGGTCTGTGGGGCTACGCAAGCGGTTCCCAAAGAGCTTGAGAACAAGGCATAGTTTTCCCTGCTGGCTCTTTGGGCGTGGGACCAATCTCCAGGCAGATGGCCATTTTTGGGCCTAGAGCGGCGCCAGGTGGGAAAGGGTGGTTTTGAGGCTGAAGGCAGCAGGAAAGCCTGCAGCCCCCAGGTCTGTGGGGCTACGCAAGAGGTTCCCAAAGAGCTTGAGAACAAGGCATAGTTTTCCCTGCTGGCTCTTTGGGCGTGGGACCAGTCTCCAGACAGATGGCCATTTTTGGGCCTGGCGTGACGCCAAGTGAGAAAGGGTGGTTTTGAGGCTGAAGGCAGCAGGAAAGCCTGCAGCCCCCAGGTCTGTGGGGCTACGCAAGCAGTTCCCAAAGAGCTTTAGAACAAGGCATAGTTTTCCCTGCTGGCTCTTTGGGCGTGGGACCAATCTTCAGGCAGATGGCCATTTTTGTTCCTGGCGCGGCGCCAAGTGGGAAAGGGTGGTTTTGAGGCTGAAGGCAGCAGGAAAGCCTGCAGCCCCCAGGTGTGTGGGGCTACGCAAGCGGTTCCCAAAGAGCTTTAGAACAAGGCATAGTTTTCCCTGCTGGCTCTTTGGGCGTGGGGCCAATCTCCAGACAGATGGCCATTTTTGGGCCTAGAGCGGCGCCAAGTGGGAAAGGGTGGTTTTGAGGCTGAAGGCAGCAGGAAAGCCTGCAGCCCCCAGGTCTGTGGGGCTACGTAAGCGGTTCCCAAAGAGCTTTAGAACAAGGCATAGTTTTCCCTGCTGGCTCTTTGGGCGTGGGACCAATCTCCTGAGATATGGCCATTTTTGGGCCTAGAGCGGCGCCAAGTGGGAAAGGGTGGTTTTGAGGCTGAAGGCAGCAGGAAAGCCTGCAGCCCCCAGGTCTGTGGGGCTACGCAAGCGGTTCCCAAAGAGCTTTAGAACAAGGCATAGTTTTCCCTGCTGGCTCTTTGGGCGTGGGACCAATCTCCAGACAGATGGCCATTTTTCGGCGTGGCGTGACGCCAAGTGGAAAAGGGTGGTTTTGAGGCTGAAGGCAGCAGGAAAGCCTGCAGCCCCCAGGTGTGTGGGGCTAAGCAAGCGGTTCCCAAAGTGCTTTAGAACAAGGCATAGTTTTCCCTGCTGGCTCTTTGGGCGTGGGACCATTCTCCAGGGATGTGGCCATTTTTGTGCCTGGCGCGGCGCCAAGTGGGAAAGGGTGGTTTTGAGGCTGAAGGCAGCAGGAAAGCCTGCAGCCCCCAGGTCTGTGGGGCTACGCAAGCGGTTCCCAAAGAGCTTTAGAACAAGGCATAGTTTTCCCTGCTGGCTCTTTGTGCATGGGACCAATCTCCAGAGATAAGGCCATTTTTGTGCCTGGCGCGGCGCCAAGTGGGAAAGGGTGGTGTGAGGCTGAAGGCAGCAGGAAAGCCTGCAGCCCCCAGGTGTTTGAGGTTAAGCAAGCGGTTCCCAAAGAGCTATAGAACAAGGCATAGTTTTCCCTGCTGGCTCTTTGGGCGTGGGACCAATCTCCAGACAGATGGCCATTTTTGGGCCTAGCGAGGCGCCAAGTGGGAAAGGGTGGTTTTGAGGCTGAAGGCAGCAGGAAAGCCTGCAGCCCCCAGGTGTGTGGGGCTACGCAAGCGGTTCCCAAAGAGCTTTAGAACAAGGCATAGTTTTCCCTGCTGGCTCTTTGGGCGTGGGACCAATCTCCAGACAGATGGCCATTTTTGTGCCTGGCGCGGCGCCAAGTGGGAAAGGGTGGTTTTGAGGCTGAAGGCAGCAGGAAAGCCTGCAGCCCCCAGGTGTGTGGGGCTACGCAAGCGGTTCCCAAAGAGCTTTCGAACAAGGCATAGTTTTCCCTGCTGGCTCTTTGGGCGTGGGACCAGTCTCCAGCCATATGGCCATTTTTGTGTCTGGCGCGGCGCCAAGTGGGAAAGGGTGGTTTTGAGGCTGAAGGCAGCAGGAAAGCCTGCAGCCCCCAGGTGTGTGGGGCTACGCAAGAGGTTCCCAAAGAGCTATAGAACAAGGCATAATTTTCCCTACTGGCTCTTTGGGCGTGGGACCAGTCTCCAGACAGATGGCCATTTTTGGGCCTAGTGCGGCGCCAAGTGGGAAAGGGTGGTTTTGAGGCTGAAGGCAGCAGGAAAGCCTGCAGCCCCCAAGTGTGTGGGGCTACGCAAGCGGTTCTCAAAGACCTTTAGAACAAGGCATAGTTTTCCCTGCTGGCTCTTTGTGCATGGGACCAATCTCCACAGATAAGGCCATTTTTGTGCCTGGCGTGGCGCCAAGTGGGAAAGGGTGGTTTTGAGGCTGAAGGCAGCAGGAAAGCCTGCAGCCCCCAGGTCTGTGGGGCTACGCAAGCGGTTCCCAAAGAGCTATAGAACAAGGCATAGTTTTCCCTGCTGGCTCTTTGGGCGTGGGACCAATCTCCAGACAGATGGCCATTTTTTGGGCCTAGCGAGGCGCCAAGTGGGAAAGGGTGGTTTTGAGGCTGAAGGCAGCAGGAAAGCCTGCAGCCCCCAGGTCTGTGGGGCTACGCAAGCGGTTCCCAAAGAGCTATAGAACAAGGCATAGTTTTCCCTGCTGGCTCTTTGTGCATGGGACCAATCTCCAGAGATAAGGCCATTTTTGGGCCTGGCGCGGCGCCAAGTGGGAAAGGGTGGTTTTGAGGCTGAAGGCAGCAGTTAAGCCTGCAGCCCCCAGGTCTGTGGGGCTACGCAAGCGGTTCCCAAAGAGCTTGAGAACAAGGCATAGTTTTCCCTGCTGGCTCTTTGTGCATGGGACCAATCTCCAGAGATAAGGCCATTTTTGTGCCTGGCGCGGCGCCAAGTGGGAAAGGGTGGTGTGAGGCTGAAGGCAGCAGGAAAGCCTGCAGCCCCCAGGTCTGTGGGGCTACGCAAGCGGTTCCCAAAGAGCTATAGAACAAGGCATAGTTTTCCCTGCTGGCTCTTTGGGCGTGGGACCAATCTCCAGACAGATGGCCATTTTTGGGCCTGGCGTGACGCCAAGTGGGAAAGGGTGGTTTTGAGGCTGAAGGCAGCAGGAAAGCCTGCAGCCCCCAGGTGTGTGGGGCTACGCAAGCGGTTCCCAAAGAGCTTTAGAACAAGGCATAGTTTTCCCTGCTGGCTCTTTGGGCGTGGGACCATTCTCCAGGGATGTGGCCATTTTTGTGCCTGGCGCGGCGCCAAGTGGGAAAGGGTGGTTTTGAGGCTGAAGGCAGCAGCAAAGCCTGCAGCCCCCAGGTGTGTGGGGCTACGCAAGCGGTTCCCAAAGAGCTTTAGAACAAGGCATAGTTTTCCCTGCTGGCTCTTTGGGCGTGGGACCAATCTCCAGACAGATGGCCATTTTTAGGCCTAGCGCGGCGCCAAGTGGGAAAGGGTGGTTTTGAGGCTGAAGGCAGAAGGAAAGCCTGCAGCCCCCAGGTCTGTGGGGCTACGCAAGCGGTTCCCAAAGAGCTTGAGAACAAGGCATAGTTTTCCCTGCTGGCTCTTTGGGCGTGGGACCAATCTCCTGAGATATGGCCATTTTTGGGCCTAGTGCGGCGCCAAGTGGGAAAGGGTGGTTTTGAGGCTGAAGGCAGCAGGAAAGGCTGCAGCCCCCAGGTCTGTGGGGCTACGCAAGCGGTTCCCAAAGAGCTTGAGAACAAGGCATAGTTTTCCCTGCTGGCTCTTTGTGCATGGGACCAATCTCCTGAGATATGGCCATTTTTGTGTCTGGCGCGGCGCCAAGTGGGAAAGGGTGGTTTTGAGGCTGAAGGCAGCAGGAAAGCCTGCAGCCCCCAGGTGTGTGGGGCTACGCAAGCGGTTCCCAAAGAGCTTTCGAACAAGGCATAGTTTTCCCTGCTGGCTCTTTGGGCGTGGGACCAATCTCCAGACAGATGGCCATTTTTGGGCCTGGTGCGGCGCCAAGTGGGATAGGGTGGTTTTGAGGCTGAAGGCAGCAGGAAAGCCTGCAGCCCCCAGGTCTGTGGGGCTACGCAAGCGGTTCCCAAAGAGCATTAGAACAAGGCATAGTTTTCCCTGCTGGCTCTTTGGGCGTGGGACCAATCTCCAGACAGATGGCCATTTTTGGGCCTAGCGAGGCGCCAAGTGGGAAAGGGTGGTTTTGAGGCTGAAGGCAGCAGGAAAGCCTGCAGCCCCCAGGTGTGTGGGGCTACGCAAGCGGTTCCCAAAGAGCTTTAGAACAAGGCATAGTTTTCCCTGCTGGCTCTTTGGGCGTGGGACCAATCTCCAGACAGATGGCCATTTTTCGGCGTGGCGTGACGCCAAGTGGAAAAGGGTGGTTTTGAGGCTGAAGGCAGCAGGAAAGCCTGCAGCCCCCAGGTGTGTGGGGCTAAGCAAGCGGTTCCCAAAGTGCTTTAGAACAAGGCATAGTTTTCCCTGCTGGCTCTTTGGGCGTGGGACCATTCTCCAGGGATGTGGCCATTTTTGTGCCTGGCGCGGCGCCAAGTGGGAAAGGGTGGTTTTGAGGCTGAAGGCAGCAGGAAAGCCTGCAGCCCCCAGGTCTGTGGGGCTACGCAAGCGGTTCCCAAAGAGCTTTAGAACAAGGCATAGTTTTCCCTGCTGGCTCTTTGTGCATGGGACCAATCTCCAGAGATAAGGCCATTTTTGTGCCTGGCGCGGCGCCAAGTGGGAAAGGGTGGTGTGAGGCTGAAGGCAGCAGGAAAGCCTGCAGCCCCCAGGTGTTTGAGGTTAAGCAAGCGGTTCCCAAAGAGCTATAGAACAAGGCATAGTTTTCCCTGCTGGCTCTTTGGGCGTGGGACCAATCTCCAGACAGATGGCCATTTTTGGGCCTAGCGAGGCGCCAAGTGGGAAAGGGTGGTTTTGAGGCTGAAGGCAGCAGGAAAGCCTGCAGCCCCCAGGTGTGTGGGGCTACGCAAGCGGTTCCCAAAGAGCTTTAGAACAAGGCATAGTTTTCCCTGCTGGCTCTTTGGGCGTGGGACCAATCTCCAGACAGATGGCCATTTTTGTGCCTGGCGCGGCGCCAAGTGGGAAAGGGTGGTTTTGAGGCTGAAGGCAGCAGGAAAGCCTGCAGCCCCCAGGTGTGTGGGGCTACGCAAGCGGTTCCCAAAGAGCTTTCGAACAAGGCATAGTTTTCCCTGCTGGCTCTTTGGGCGTGGGACCAGTCTCCAGCCATATGGCCATTTTTGTGTCTGGCGCGGCGCCAAGTGGGAAAGGGTGGTTTTGAGGCTGAAGGCAGCAGGAAAGCCTGCAGCCCCCAGGTGTGTGGGGCTACGCAAGAGGTTCCCAAAGAGCTATAGAACAAGGCATAATTTTCCCTACTGGCTCTTTGGGCGTGGGACCAGTCTCCAGACAGATGGCCATTTTTGGGCCTAGTGCGGCGCCAAGTGGGAAAGGGTGGTTTTGAGGCTGAAGGCAGCAGGAAAGCCTGCAGCCCCCAAGTGTGTGGGGCTACGCAAGCGGTTCTCAAAGACCTTTAGAACAAGGCATAGTTTTCCCTGCTGGCTCTTTGTGCATGGGACCAATCTCCACAGATAAGGCCATTTTTGTGCCTGGCGCGGCGCCAAGTGGGAAAGGGTGGTTTTGAGGCTGAAGGCAGCAGGAAAGCCTGCAGCCCCCAGGTCTGTGGGGCTACGCAAGCGGTTCCCAAAGAGCTATAGAACAAGGCATAGTTTTCCCTGCTGGCTCTTTGGGCGTGGGACCAATCTCCAGACAGATGGCCATTTTTTGGGCCTAGCGAGGCGCCAAGTGGGAAAGGGTGGTTTTGAGGCTGAAGGCAGCAGGAAAGCCTGCAGCCCCCAGGTCTGTGGGGCTACGCAAGCGGTTCCCAAAGAGCTATAGAACAAGGCATAGTTTTCCCTGCTGGCTCTTTGTGCATGGGACCAATCTCCAGAGATAAGGCCATTTTTGGGCCTGGCGCGGCGCCAAGTGGGAAAGGGTGGTTTTGAGGCTGAAGGCAGCAGTTAAGCCTGCAGCCCCCAGGTCTGTGGGGCTACGCAAGCGGTTCCCAAAGAGCTTGAGAACAAGGCATAGTTTTCCCTGCTGGCTCTTTGTGCATGGGACCAATCTCCAGAGATAAGGCCATTTTTGTGCCTGGCGCGGCGCCAAGTGGGAAAGGGTGGTGTGAGGCTGAAGGCAGCAGGAAAGCCTGCAGCCCCCAGGTCTGTGGGGCTACGCAAGCGGTTCCCAAAGAGCTATAGAACAAGGCATAGTTTTCCCTGCTGGCTCTTTGGGCGTGGGACCAATCTCCAGACAGATGGCCATTTTTGGGCCTGGCGTGACGCCAAGTGGGAAAGGGTGGTTTTGAGGCTGAAGGCAGCAGGAAAGCCTGCAGCCCCCAGGTGTGTGGGGCTACGCAAGCGGTTCCCAAAGAGCTTTAGAACAAGGCATAGTTTTCCCTGCTGGCTCTTTGGGCGTGGGACCAATCTCCAGACAGATGGCCATTTTTGGGCCTAGAGCGGCGTCAAGTGGGAAAGGGTGGTTTTGAGGCTGAAGGCAGCAGGAAAGCCTGCAGCCCCCAGGTGTGTGGGGCTACGCAAGAGGTTCCCAAAGATCTTGAGAACAAGGCATAGTTTTCCCTGCAGGCTCTTTGGGCGTGGGACCAGTCTCCAGACAGATGGCCATTTTTGGGCCTAGCGCGGCGCCAAGTGGGAAAGGGTGGTTTTGAGGCTGAAGGCAGAAGGAAAGCCTGCAGCCCCCAGGTCTGTGGGGCTACGCAAGCGGTTCCCAAAGAGCTTGAGAACAAGGCATAGTTTTCCCTGCTGGCTCTTTGGGCGTGGGACCAATCTCCTGAGATATGGCCATTTTTGGGCCTAGTGCGGCGCCAAGTGGGAAAGGGTGGTTTTGAGGCTGAAGGCAGCAGGAAAGGCTGCAGCCCCCAGGTCTGTGGGGCTACGCAAGCGGTTCCCAAAGAGCTTGAGAACAAGGCATAGTTTTCCCTGCTGGCTCTTTGTGCATGGGACCAATCTCCTGAGATATGGCCATTTTTGTGTCTGGCGCGGCGCCAAGTGGGAAAGGGTGGTTTTGAGGCTGAAAGCAGCAGGAAAGCCTGCAGCCCCCAGGTGTGTGGGGCTACGCAAGCGGTTCCCAAAGAGCTTTCGAACAAGGCATAGTTTTCCCTGCTGGCTCTTTGGGCGTGGGACCAATCTCCAGACAGATGGCCATTTTTGGGCCTGGTGCGGCGCCAAGTGGGATAGGGTGGTTTTGAGGCTGAAGGCAGCAGGAAAGCCTGCAGCCCCCAGGTCTGTGGGGCTACGCAAGCGGTTCCCAAAGAGCATTAGAACAAGGCATAGTTTTCCCTGCTGGCTCTTTGGGCGTGGGACCAATCTCCAGACAGATGGCCATTTTTGGGCCTAGCGCGGCGCCAAGTGGGAAAGGGTGGTTTTGAGGCTGAAGGCAGCAGGAAAGCCTGCAGCCCCCAGGTGTGTGGGGCTACGCAAGCGGTTCCCAAAGAGCTTTCGAACAAGGCATAGTTTTCCCTGCTGGCTCTTTGTGCATGGGACCAATCTCCAGACAGATGGCCATTTTTGGGCCTGGCGTGACGCCAAGTGGGAAAGGGTGGTTTTGAGGCTGAAGGCAGCAGGAAAGCCTGCAGCCCCCAGGTGTGTGGGGCTACGCAAGCGGTTCCCAAAGAGCTTTCGAACAAGGCATAGTTTTCCCTGCTGGCTCTTTGGGCGTGGGACCAGTCTCCAGCCATATGGCCATTTTTGTGTCTGGCGCGGCGCCAAGTGGGAAAGGGTGGTTTTGAGGCTGAAGGCAGCAGGAAAGCCTGCAGCCCCCAGGTGTGTGGGGCTACGCAAGAGGTTCCCAAAGAGCTATAGAACAAGGCATAATTTTCCCTGCTGGCTCTTTGGGCGTGGGACCAATCTCCAGACAGATGGCCATTTTTGGGCCTAGTGCGGCGCCAAGTGGGAAAGGGTGGTTTTGAGGCTGAAGGCAGCAGGAAAGCCTGCAGCCCCCAAGTGTGTGGGGCTACGCAAGCGGTTCTCAAAGACCTTTAGAACAAGGCATAGTTTTCCCTGCTGGCTCTTTGTGCATGGGACCAATCTCCACAGATAAGGCCATTTTTGTGTCTGGCGCGGCGCCAAGTGGGAAAGGGTGGTTTTGAGGCTGAAGGCAGCAGGAAAGCCTGCAGCCCCCAGGTCTGTGGGGCTACGCAAGCGGTTCCCAAAGAGCTATAGAACAAGGCATAGTTTTCCCTGCTGGCTCTTTGGGCGTGGGACCAATCTCCAGACAGATGGCCATTTTTTGGGCCTAGCGAGGCGCCAAGTGGGAAAGGGTGGTTTTGAGGCTGAAGGCAGCAGGAAAGCCTGCAGCCCCCAGGTCTGTGGGGCTACGCAAGCGGTTCCCAAAGAGCTATAGAACAAGGCATAGTTTTCCCTGCTGGCTCTTTGTGCATGGGACCAATCTCCAGAGATAAGGCCATTTTTGGGCCTGGCGCGGCGCCAAGTGGAAAAGGGTGGTTTTGAGGCTGAAGGCAGCAGTTAAGCCTGCAGCCCCCAGGTCTGTGGGGCTACGCAAGCGGTTCCCAAAGAGCTATAGAACAAGGCATAGTTTTCCCTGCTGGCTCTTTGTGCATGGGACCAATCTCCAGAGATAAGGCCATTTTTGTGCCTGGCGCGGCGCCAAGTGGGAAAGGGTGGTGTGAGGCTGAAGGCAGCAGGAAAGCCTGCAGCCCCCAGGTGTGTGGGGCTACGCAAGCGGTTCCCAAAGAGCTATAGAACAAGGCATAGTTTTCCCTGCTGGCTCTTTGGGCGTGGGACCAATCTCCAGACAGATGGCCATTTTTGGGCCTGGCGTGACGCCAAGTGGGAAAGGGTGGTTTTGAGGCTGAAGGCAGCAGGAAAGCCTGCAGCCCCCAGGTCTGTGGGGCTACGCAAGCGGTTCCCAAAGAGCTTTAGAACAAGGCATAGTTTTCCCTGCTGGCTCTTTGGACGTGGGACCATTCTCCAGGGATGTGGCCATTTTTGTGCCTGGCGCGGCGCCAAGTGGGAAAGGGTGGTTTTGAGGCTGAAGGCAGCAGCAAAGCCTGCAGCCCCCAGGTCTGTGGGGCTACGCAAGCGGTTCCCAAAGAGCTTTAGAACAAGGCATAGTTTTCCCTGCTGGCTCTTTGGGCGTGGGACCAATCTCCTGAGATATGGCCATTTTTAGGCCTAGCGCGGAGCCAAGTGGGAAAGGGTGGTTTTGAGGCTGAAGGCAGCAGGAAAGCCTGCAGCCCCCAGGTCTGTGGGGCTACGCAAGCGGTTCCCAAAGAGCTTTAGAACAAGGCATAGTTTTCCCTGCTGGCTCTTTGGGCGTGGGACCAATCTCCTGAGATATGGCCATTTTTGGGCCTAGAGCGGCGCCAAGTGGGAAAGGGTGGTTTTGAGGCTGAAGGCAGCAGGAAAGCCTGCAGCCCCCAGGTGTGTGGGGCTAAGCAAGCGGTTCCCAAAGAGCTTTAGAACAAGGCATAGTTTTCCCTGCTGGCTCTTTGGGCGTGGGACCAATCTCCAGACAGATGGCCATTTTTGGGCCTGGCGTGACGCCAAGTGGGAAAGGGTGGTTTTGAGGCTGAAGGCAGCAGGAAAGCCTGCAGCCCCCAGGTCTGTGGGGCTACGCAAGCGGTTCCCAAAGAGCTTTAGAACAAGGCATAGTTTTCCCTGCTGGCTCTTTGGGCGTGGGACCATTCTCCAGGGATGTGGCCATTTTTGTGCCTGGCGCGGCGCCAAGTGGGAAAGGGTGGTTTTGAGGCTGAAGGCAGCAGCAAAGCCTGCAGCCCCCAGGTGTGTGGGGCTACGCAAGCGGTTCCCAAAGAGCTTTAGAACAAGGCATAGTTTTCCCTGCTGGCTCTTTGGGCGTGGGACCAATCTCCAGACAGATGGCCATTTTTAGGCCTAGCGCGGCGCCAAGTGGGAAAGGGTGGTTTTGAGGCTGAAGGCAGAAGGAAAGCCTGCAGCCCCCAGGTCTGTGGGGCTACGCAAGCGGTTCCCAAAGAGCTTGAGAACAAGGCATAGTTTTCCCTGCTGGCTCTTTGGGCGTGGGACCAATCTCCTGAGATATGGCCATTTTTGGGCCTAGTGCGGCGCCAAGTGGAAAAGGGTGGTTTTGAGGCTGAAGGCAGCAGGAAAGGCTGCAGCCCCCAGGTCTGTGGGGCTACGCAAGCGGTTCCCAAAGAGCTTGAGAACAAGGCATAGTTTTCCCTGCTGGCTCTTTGTGCATGGGACCAATCTCCTGAGATATGGCCATTTTTGTGTCTGGCGCGGCGCCAAGTGGGAAAGGGTGGTTTTGAGGCTGAAGGCAGCAGGAAAGCCTGCAGCCCCCAGGTGTGTGGGGCTACGCAAGCGGTTCCCAAAGAGCTTTCGAACAAGGCATAGTTTTCCCTGCTGGCTCTTTGGGCGTGGGACCAATCTCCAGACAGATGGCCATTTTTGGGCCTGGTGCGGCGCCAAGTGGGATAGGGTGGTTTTGAGGCTGAAGGCAGCAGGAAAGCCTGCAGCCCCCAGGTCTGTGGGGCTACGCAAGCGGTTCCCAAAGAGCATTAGAACAAGGCATAGTTTTCCCTGCTGGCTCTTTGGGCGTGGGACCAATCTCCAGACAGATGGCCATTTTTGGGCCTAGCGCGGCGCCAAGTGGGAAAGGGTGGTTTTGAGGCTGAAGGCAGCAGGAAAGCCTGCAGCCCCCAGGTGTGTGGGGCTACGCAAGCGGTTCCCAAAGAGCATTAGAACAAGGCATAGTTTTCCCTGCTGGCTCTTTGGGCGTGGGACCAATCTCCAGACAGATGGCCATTTTTGGGCCTAGCGCGGCGCCAAGTGGGAAAGGGTGGTTTTGAGGCTGAAGGCAGCAGGAAAGCCTGCAGCCCCCAGGTGTGTGGGGCTACGCAAGCGGTTCCCAAAGAGCTTTAGAACAAGGCATAGTTTTCCCTGCTGGCTCTTTGGGCGTGGGACCAATCTCCAGAGATATGGCCATTTTTGGGCCTGGCGCGGCACCAAGTGGGAAAGGGTGGTTTTGAGGCTGAAGGCAGCAGTTAAGCCTGCAGCCCCCAGGTCTGTGGGGCTACGCAAGCGGTTCCCAAAGAGCTTGAGAACAAGGCATAGTTTTCCCTGCTGGCTCTTTGTGCATGGGACCAATCTCCAGAGATAAGGCCATTTTTGTGCCTGGCGCGGCGCCAAGTGGGAAAGGGTGGTGTGAGGCTGAAGGCAGCAGGAAAGCCTGCAGCCCCCAGGTGTGTGGGGCTACGCAAGCGGTTCCCAAAGAGCTATAGAACAAGGCATAGTTTTCCCTGCTGGCTCTTTGGGCGTGGGACCAATCTCCAGACAGATGGCCATTTTTGGGCCTGGCGTGACGCCAAGTGGGAAAGGGTGGTTTTGAGGCTGAAGGCAGCAGGAAAGCCTGCAGCCCCCAGGTGTGTGGGGCTACGCAAGCGGTTCCCAAAGAGCTTTAGAACAAGGCATAGTTTTCCCTGCTGGCTCTTTGGGCGTGGGACCAATCTCCAGACACATGGCCATTTTTGGGCCTGGCGCGGCGCCAAGTGGGAAAGGGTGGTTTTGAGGCTGAAGGCAGCAGGAAAGCCTGCAGCCCCCAGGTGTGTGGGGCTACGCAAGCGGTTCCCAAAGAGCTTTCGAACAAGGCATAGTTTTCCCTGCTGGCTCTTTGGGCGTGGGACCAATCTCCAGACAGATGGCCATTTTTGGGCCTGGCGCGGCGCCAAGTGGGAAAGGGTGGTTTTGAGGCTGAAGGCAGCAGGAAAGCCTGCAGCCCCCAGGTGTGTGGGGCTACGCAAGAGGTTCCCAAAGAGCTATAGAACAAGGCATAATTTTCCCTACTGGCTCTTTGGGCGTGGGACCAATCTCCAGACAGATGGCCATTTTTGGGCCTAGTGCGGCGCCAAGTGGGAAAGGGTGGTTTTGAGGCTGAAGGCAGCAGGAAAGCCTGCAGCCCCCAAGTGTGTGGGGCTACGCAAGCGGTTCTCAAAGACCTTTAGAACAAGGCATAGTTTTCCCTGCTGGCTCTTTGTGCATGGGACCAATCTCCACAGATAAGGCCATTTTTGTGTCTGGCGCGGCGCCAAGTGGGAAAGGGTGGTTTTGAGGCTGAAGGCAGCAGGAAAGCCTGCAGCCCCCAGGTCTGTGGGGCTACGCAAGCGGTTCCCAAAGAGCTATAGAACAAGGCATAGTTTTCCCTGCTGGCTCTTTGGGCGTGGGACCAATCTCCAGACAGATGGCCATTTTTTGGGCCTAGCGAGGCGCCAAGTGGGAAAGGGTGGTTTTGAGGCTGAAGGCAGCAGGAAACCCTGCAGCCCCCAGGTCTGTGGGGCTACGCAAGCGGTTCCCAAAGAGCTATAGAACAAGGCATAGTTTTCCCCGCTGGCTCTTTGTGCATGGGACCAATCTCCAGAGATAAGGCCATTTTTGGGCCTGGCGCGGCGCCAAGTGGGAAAGGGTGGTTTTGAGGCTGAAGGCAGCAGTTAAGCCTGCAGCCCCCAGGTCTGTGGGGCTACGCAAGCGGTTCCCAAAGAGCTTGAGAACAAGGCATAGTTTTCCCTGCTGGCTCTTTGTGCATGGGACCAATCTCCAGAGATAAGGCCATTTTTGTGCCTGGCGCGGCGCCAAGTGGGAAAGGGTGGTGTGAGGCTGAAGGCAGCAGGAAAGCCTGCAGCCCCCAGGTGTGTGGGGCTACGCAAGCGGTTCCCAAAGAGCTTTAGAACAAGGCATAGTTTTCCCTGCTGGCTCTTTGGGCGTGGGACCAATCTCCAGACAGATGGCCATTTTTGGGCCTGGCGTGACGCCAAGTGGGAAAGGGTGGTTTTGAGGCTGAAGGCAGCAGGAAAGCCTGCAGCCCCCAGGTGTGTGGGGCTACGCAAGCGGTTCCCAAAGAGCTTTAGAACAAGGCATAGTTTTCCCTGCTGGCTCTTTGGACGTGGGACCATTCTCCAGGGATGTGGCCATTTTTGTGCCTGGCGCGGCGCCAAGTGGGAAAGGGTGGTTTTGAGGCTGAAGGCAGCAGCAAAGCCTGCAGCCCCCAGGTGTGTGGGGCTACGCAAGCGGTTCCCAAAGAGCTTTAGAACAAGGCATAGTTTTCCCTGCTGGCTCTTTGGGCGTGGGACCAATCTCCTAAGATATGGCCATTTTTGGGCCTGGCGCGGCGCCAAGTGGGAAAGGGTGGTTTTGAGGCTGAAGGCAGCAGGAAAGCCTGCAGCCCCCAGGTGTGTGGGGCTAAGCAAGCGGTTCCCAAAGAGCTTTCGAACAAGGCATAGTTTTCCCTGCTGGTTCTTTGGGCGTGGGACCAATCTCCTGAGATATGGCCATTTTTGGGCATAGTGCGGCGCCAAGTGGGAAAGGGTGGTTTTGAGGCTGAAGGCAGCAGGAAAGCCTGCAGCCCCCAGGTCTGTGGGGCTACGCAAGCGGTTCCCAAAGACCTTTAGAACAAGGCATAGTTTTCCCTGCTGGCTCTTTGTGCATGGGACCAATCTCCACAGATAAGGCCATTTTTGTGTCTGGCGCGGCGCCAAGTGGGAAAGGGTGGTTTTGAGGCTGAAGGCAGCAGGAAAGCCTGCAGCCCCCAGGTCTGTGGGGCTACGCAAGCGGTTCCCAAAGAGCTATAGAACAAGGCATAGTTTTCCCTGCTGGCTCTTTGGGCGTGGGACCAATCTCCAGACAGATGGCCATTTTTTGGGCCTAGCGAGGCGCCAAGTGGGAAAGGGTGGTTTTGAGGCTGAAGGCAGCAGGAAAGCCTGCAGCCCCCAGGTCTGTGGGGCTACGCAAGCGGTTCCCAAAGAGCTATAGAACAAGGCATAGTTTTCCCTGCTGGCTCTTTGTGCATGGGACCAATCTCCAGAGATAAGGCCATTTTTGGGCCTGGCGCGGCGCCAAGTGGGAAAGGGTGGTTTTGAGGCTGAAGGCAGCAGTTAAGCCTGCAGCCCCCAGGTCTGTGGGGCTACGCAAGCGGTTCCCAAAGAGCTTGAGAACAAGGCATAGTTTTCCCTGCTGGCTCTTTGGGCGTGGGACCAATCTCCAGACAGATGGCCATTTTTTGGGCCTAGCGCTGCGCCAAGTGGGAAAGGGTGGTTTTGAGGCTGAAGGCAGCAGGAAAGCCTGCAGCCCCCAGGTGTGTGGGGCTAAGCAAGCGGTTCCCAAAGAGCTATAGAACAAGGCATAGTTTTCCCTGCTGGCTCTTTGGGCGTGGGACCAATCTCCAGACATATGGCCATTTTTGTGCCTGGCGCGGCGCCAAGTGGGAAAGGGTGGTGTGAGGCTGAAGGCAGCAGGAAAGCCTGCAGCCCCCAGGTGTGTGGGGCTACGCAAGCGGTTCCCAAAGAGCTTTAGAACAAGGCATAGTTTTCCCTGCTGGCTCTTTATGCATGGGACCAGTCTCCACAGATAAGGCCATTTTTGTGCCTGGCGCGGCGCCAAGTGGGAAAGGGTGGTTTTGAGGCTGAAGGCAGCAGGAAAGCCTGCAGCCCCCAGGTCTGTGGGGCTACGCAAGCGGTTCCCAAAGAGCTATAGAACAAGGCATAGTTTTCCCTGCTGGCTCTTTGGGCGTGGGACCAATCTCCAGACAGATGGCCATTTTTTGGGCCTAGCGCGGCGACAAGAGGGAAAGGGTGGTTTTGAGGCTGAAGGCAGCAGGAAAGCCTGCAGCCCCCAGGTGTGTGGGGCTACGCAAGCGGTTCCCAAAGAGCTTTAGAACAAGGCATAGTTTTCCCTGCTGGCTCTTTGGGCGTGGGACCAATCTCCAGACAGATGGCCATTTTTGGGCCTGGTGCGGCGCCAAGTGGGATAGGGTGGTTTTGAGGCTGAAGGCAGCAGGAAAGCCTGCAGCCCCCAGGTGTGTGGGGCTACGCAAGCGGTTCCCAAAGAGCTTGAGAACAAGGCATAGTTTTCCCTGCTGGCTCTTTGGGCGTGGGACCAATCTCCAGACAGATGGCCATTTTTGGGCCTAGCGAGGCGCCAAGTGGGAAAGGGTGGTTTTGAGGCTGAAGGCAGCAGGAAAGCCTGCAGCCCCCAGGTCTGTGGGGCTACGCAAGCGGTTCCCAAAGAGCTATAGAACAAGGCATAGTTTTCCCTGCTGGCTCTTTGGGCGTGGGACCAATCTCCAGACAGATGGCCATTTTTTGGGCCTAGCGAGGCGCCAAGTGGGAAAGGGTGGTTTTGAGGCTGAAGGCAGCAGGAAAGCCTGCAGCCCCCAGGTCTGTGGGGCTACGCAAGCGGTTCCCAAAGAGCTATAGAACAAGGCATAGTTTTCCCTGCTGGCTCTTTGTGCATGGGACCAATCTCCAGAGATAAGGCCATTTTTGGGCCTGGCGCGGCGCCAAGTGGGAAAGGGTGGTTTTGAGGCTGAAGGCAGCAGTTAAGCCTGCAGCCCCCAGGTCTGTGGGGCTACGCAAGCGGTTCCCAAAGAGCTTGAGAACAAGGCATAGTTTTCCCTGCTGGCTCTTTGTGCATGGGACCAATCTCCAGAGATAAGGCCATTTTTGTGCCTGGCGCGGCGCCAAGTGGGAAAGGGTGGTGTGAGGCTGAAGGCAGCAGGAAAGCCTGCAGCCCCCAGGTGTGTGGGGCTACGCAAGCGGTTCCCAAAGAGCTTTAGAACAAGGCATAGTTTTCCCTGCTGGCTCTTTGGGCGTGGGACCAATCTCCAGACAGATGGCCATTTTTGGGCCTGGCGTGACGCCAAGTGGGAAAGGGTGGTTTTGAGGCTGAAGGCAGCAGGAAAGCCTGCAGCCCCCAGGTGTGTGGGGCTACGCAAGCGGTTCCCAAAGAGCTTTAGAACAAGGCATAGTTTTCCCTGCTGGCTCTTTGGACGTGGGACCATTCTCCAGGGATGTGGCCATTTTTGTGCCTGGCGCGGCGCCAAGTGGGAAAGGGTGGTTTTGAGGCTGAAGGCAGCAGCAAAGCCTGCAGCCCCCAGGTGTGTGGGGCTACGCAAGCGGTTCCCAAAGAGCTTTAGAACAAGGCATAGTTTTCCCTGCTGGCTCTTTGGGCGTGGGACCAATCTCCTAAGATATGGCCATTTTTGGGCCTGGCGCGGCGCCAAGTGGGAAAGGGTGGTTTTGAGGCTGAAGGCAGCAGGAAAGCCTGCAGCCCCCAGGTGTGTGGGGCTAAGCAAGCGGTTCCCAAAGAGCTTTCGAACAAGGCATAGTTTTCCCTGCTGGTTCTTTGGGCGTGGGACCAATCTCCTGAGATATGGCCATTTTTGGGCATAGTGCGGCGCCAAGTGGGAAAGGGTGGTTTTGAGGCTGAAGGCAGCAGGAAAGCCTGCAGCCCCCAGGTCTGTGGGGCTACGCAAGCGGTTCCCAAAGACCTTTAGAACAAGGCATAGTTTTCCCTGCTGGCTCTTTGTGCATGGGACCAATCTCCACAGATAAGGCCATTTTTGTGTCTGGCGCGGCGCCAAGTGGGAAAGGGTGGTTTTGAGGCTGAAGGCAGCAGGAAAGCCTGCAGCCCCCAGGTCTGTGGGGCTACGCAAGCGGTTCCCAAAGAGCTATAGAACAAGGCATAGTTTTCCCTGCTGGCTCTTTGGGCGTGGGACCAATCTCCAGACAGATGGCCATTTTTTGGGCCTAGCGAGGCGCCAAGTGGGAAAGGGTGGTTTTGAGGCTGAAGGCAGCAGGAAAGCCTGCAGCCCCCAGGTCTGTGGGGCTACGCAAGCGGTTCCCAAAGAGCTATAGAACAAGGCATAGTTTTCCCTGCTGGCTCTTTGTGCATGGGACCAATCTCCAGAGATAAGGCCATTTTTGGGCCTGGCGCGGCGCCAAGTGGGAAAGGGTGGTTTTGAGGCTGAAGGCAGCAGTTAAGCCTGCAGCCCCCAGGTCTGTGGGGCTACGCAAGCGGTTCCCAAAGAGCTTGAGAACAAGGCATAGTTTTCCCTGCTGGCTCTTTGGGCGTGGGACCAATCTCCAGACAGATGGCCATTTTTTGGGCCTAGCGCTGCGCCAAGTGGGAAAGGGTGGTTTTGAGGCTGAAGGCAGCAGGAAAGCCTGCAGCCCCCAGGTGTGTGGGGCTAAGCAAGCGGTTCCCAAAGAGCTATAGAACAAGGCATAGTTTTCCCTGCTGGCTCTTTGGGCGTGGGACCAATCTCCAGACATATGGCCATTTTTGTGCCTGGCGCGGCGCCAAGTGGGAAAGGGTGGTGTGAGGCTGAAGGCAGCAGGAAAGCCTGCAGCCCCCAGGTGTGTGGGGCTACGCAAGCGGTTCCCAAAGAGCTTTAGAACAAGGCATAGTTTTCCCTGCTGGCTCTTTATGCATGGGACCAGTCTCCACAGATAAGGCCATTTTTGTGCCTGGCGCGGCGCCAAGTGGGAAAGGGTGGTTTTGAGGCTGAAGGCAGCAGGAAAGCCTGCAGCCCCCAGGTCTGTGGGGCTACGCAAGCGGTTCCCAAAGAGCTATAGAACAAGGCATAGTTTTCCCTGCTGGCTCTTTGGGCGTGGGACCAATCTCCAGACAGATGGCCATTTTTTGGGCCTAGCGCGGCGACAAGAGGGAAAGGGTGGTTTTGAGGCTGAAGGCAGCAGGAAAGCCTGCAGCCCCCAGGTGTGTGGGGCTACGCAAGCGGTTCCCAAAGAGCTTTAGAACAAGGCATAGTTTTCCCTGCTGGCTCTTTGGGCGTGGGACCAATCTCCAGACAGATGGCCATTTTTGGGCCTGGTGCGGCGCCAAGTGGGATAGGGTGGTTTTGAGGCTGAAGGCAGCAGGAAAGCCTGCAGCCCCCAGGTGTGTGGGGCTACGCAAGCGGTTCCCAAAGAGCTTGAGAACAAGGCATAGTTTTCCCTGCTGGCTCTTTGGGCGTGGGACCAATCTCCAGACAGATGGCCATTTTTGGGCCTAGCGAGGCGCCAAGTGGGAAAGGGTGGTTTTGAGGCTGAAGGCAGCAGGAAAGCCTGCAGCCCCCAGGTCTGTGGGGCTACGCAAGCGGTTCCCAAAGAGCTTGAGAACAAGGCATAGTTTTCCCTGCTGGCTCTTTGGGCGTGGGACCAATCTCCAGACAGATGGCCATTTTTGGGCCTAGCGAGGCGCCAAGTGGGAAAGGGTGGTTTTGAGGCTGAAGGCAGCAGGAAAGCCTGCAGCCCCCAGGTCTGTGGGGCTACGCAAGCGGTTCCCAAAGAGCTTTAGAACAAGGCATAGTTTTCCCTGCTGGCTCTTTGGGCGTGTGACCAATCTCCTGAGATATGGCCATTTTTGGGCCTAGCGCGGCGCCAAGTGGGAAAGGGTGGTTTTGAGGCTGAAGGCAGCAGGAAAGCCTGCAGCCCCCAGGTCTGTGGGGCTACGCAATCGCTTCCCAAAGAGCTATAGAACAAGGCATAGTTTTCCCTGCTGGTTCTTTGGGCGTGGGACCAATCTCCTGAGATATGGCCATTTTTGGGCCTAGTGCGGCGCCAAGTGGGAAAGGGTGGTTTTGAGGCTGAAGGCAGCAGGAAAGCCTGCAGCCCCCAGGTCTGTGGGGCTACGCAAGCGGTTCCCAAAGACCTTTAGAACAAGGCATAGTTTTCCCTGCTGGCTCTTTGTGCATGGGACCAATCTCCACAGATAAGGCCATTTTTGTGTATGGCGCGGCGCCAAGTGGGAAAGGGTGGTTTTGAGGCTGAAGGCAGCAGGAAAGCCTGCAGCCCCCAGGTGTGTGGGGCTACGCAAGCGGTTCCCAAAGAGCTATAGAACAAGGCATAGTTTTCCCTGCTGGCTCTTTGGGCGTGGGACCAATCTCCAGACAGATGGCCATTTTTTGGTCCTAGCGCTGCGCCAAGTGGGAAAGGGTGGTTTTGAGGCTGAAGGCAGCAGGAAAGCCTGCAGCCCCCAGGTCTGTGGGGCTATGCAAGCGGTTCCCAAAGAGCTTGAGAACAAGGCATAGTTTTCCCTGCTGGCTCTTTGGGCGTGGGACCAATCTCCAGACAGATGGCCATTTTTGGGGCCTGGCGCGGCGCCAAGTGGGAAAGGGTGGTTTTGAGGCTGAAGGCAGCAGGAAAGCCTGCAGCCCCCAGGTGTGTGGGGCTACGCAAGCGGTTCCCAAAGAGCTTTAGAACAAGGCATAGTTTTCCCTGCTGGCTCTTTGGGCGTGGGACCAATCTCCAGACAGATGGCCATTGTTGTGCCTGGCGCGGCGCCAAGTGGGAAAGGGTGGTTTTGAGGCTAAAGGCAGCAGGAAAGCCTGCAGCCCCCAGGTGTGTGGGGCTACGCAAGCGGTTCCCAAAGAGCTTTAGAACAAGGCATAGTTTTCCCTGCTGGCTCTTTGGGCGTGGGACCAATCTCCAGACAGATGGCCATTTTTCGGCTTGGCGTGACGCCAAGTGGAAAAGGGTGGTTTTGAGGCTGAAGGCAGCAGGAAAGCCTGCAGCCCCCAGGTCTGTGGGGCTACGCAAGCGGTTCCCAAAGAGCTTTAGAACAAGGCATAGTTTTCCCTGCTGGCTCTTTGGGCGTGGGACCAATCTCCAGACAGATGGCCATTTTTGTGCCTGGCGCTGCGCCAAGTGGGAAAGGGTGGTTTTGAGGCTGAAGGCAGCAGGAAAGCCTGCAGCCCCCAGGTGTGTGGGGCTACGCAAGCGGTTCCCAAAGAGCTTTAGAACAAGGCATAGTTTTCCCTGCTGGCTCTTTGGACGTGGGACCATTCTCCAGGGATGTGGCCATTTTTGTGCCTGGCGCTGCGCCAAGTGGGAAAGGGTGGTTTTGAGGCTGAAGGCAGCAGGAAAGCCTGCAGCCCCCAGGTCTGTGGGGCTATGCAAGCGGTTCCCAAAGAGCTTGAGAACAAGGCATAGTTTTCCCTGCTGGCTCTTTGGGCGTGGGACCAATCTCCAGACAGATGGCCATTTTTGGGCCTGGCGTGACGCCAAGTGGGAAAGGGTGGTTTTGAGGCTGAAGGCAGCAGGAAAGCCTGCAGCCCCCAGGTGTGTGGGGCTACGCAAGCGGTTCCCAAAGAGCTTTAGAACAAGGCATAGTTTTCCCTGCTGGCTCTTTGGACGTGGGACCATTCTCCAGGGATGTGGCCATTTTTGTGCCTGGCGCTGCGCCAAGTGGGAAAGGGTGGTTTTGAGGCTGAAGGCAGCAGGAAAGCCTGCAGCCCCCAGGTCTGTGGGGCTATGCAAGCGGTTCCCAAAGAGCTTTAGAACAAGGCATAGTTTTCCCTGCTGGCTCTTTGGGCGTGGGACCAATCTCCAGACAGATGGCCATTTTTGGGCCTGGCGCGGCGCCAAGTGGGAAAGGGTGGTTTTGAGGCTGAAGGCAGCAGGAAAGCCTGCAGCCCCCAGGTGTGTGGGGCTACGCAAGCGGTTCCCAAAGAGCTTTAGAACAAGGCATAGTTTTCCCTGCTGGCTCTTTGGGCGTG
The DNA here is from genome assembly GCF_028500815.1 of Rissa tridactyla. Lineage (NCBI taxonomy): Eukaryota > Metazoa > Chordata > Aves > Charadriiformes > Laridae > Rissa > Rissa tridactyla. The sequence goes on from NW_026529579.1 coordinate 90,946, forward strand.
GGACCAATCTCCAGACAGATGGCCATTGTTGTGCCTGGCGTGGCGCCAAGTGGGAAAGGGTGGTTTTGAGGCTAAAGGCAGCAGGAAAGCCTGCAGCCCCCAGGTGTGTGGGGCTACGCAAGCGGTTCCCAAAGAGCTTTAGAACAAGGCATAGTTTTCCCTGCTGGCTCTTTGGGCGTGGGACCAATCTCCAGACAGATGGCCATTTTTCGGCTTGGCGTGACGCCAAGTGGAAAAGGGTGGTTTTGAGGCTGAAGGCAGCAGGAAAGCCTGCAGCCCCCAGGTCTGTGGGGCTACGCAAGCGGTTCCCAAAGAGCTTTAGAACAAGGCATAGTTTTCCCTGCTGGCTCTTTGGGCGTGGGACCAATCTCCAGCCATATGGCCATTTTTTAGCCTGGCGCGGCGCCAAGTGGGAAAGGGTGGTTTTGAGGCTGAAGGCAGCAGGAAAGCCTGCAGCCCCCAGGTGTGTGGGGCTACGCAAGAGGTTCCCAAAGAGCTTTAGAACAAGGCATAGTTTTCCCTGCTAGCTCTTTGGGCGTGGGACCAATCTCCAGACAGATGGCCATTTTTGTGTCTGGCGCGGCGCCAAGTGGGAAAGGGTGGTTTTGAGGCTGAAGGCAGCAGGAAAGCCTGCAGCCCCCAGGTCTGTGGGGCTACGCAAGCGGTTCCCAAAGAGCTATAGAACAAGGCATAGTTTTCCCTGCTGGCTCTTTGGGCGTGGGACCAATCTCCAGACAGATGGCCATTTTTTGGGCCTAGCGAGGCGCCAAGTGGGAAAGGGTGGTTTTGAGGCTGAAGGCAGCAGGAAAGCCTGCAGCCCCCAGGTGTGTGGGGCTACGCAAGCGGTTCCCAAAGAGCTATAGAACAAGGCATAGTTTTCCCTGCTGGCTCTTTGGGCGTGGGACCAATCTCCAGACAGATGGCCATTTTTGGGCCTGGCGCGGCGCCAAGTGGGAAAGGGTGGTTTTGAGGCTGAAGGCAGCAGTTAAGCCTGCAGCCCCCAGGTCTGTGGGGCTACGCAAGCGGTTCCCAAAGAGCTTGAGAACAAGGCATAGTTTTCCCTGCTGGCTCTTTGTGCATGGGACCAATCTCCAGAGATAAGGCCATTTTTGTGCCTGGCGCGGCGCCAAGTGGGAAAGGGTGGTGTGAGGCTGAAGGCAGCAGGAAAGCCTGCAGCCCCCAGGTGTGTGGGGCTACGCAAGCGGTTCCCAAAGAGCTATAGAACAAGGCATAGTTTTCCCTGCTGGCTCTTTGGGCGTGGGACCAATCTCCAGACAGATGGCCATTTTTGGGCCTGGCGTGACGCCAAGTGGGAAAGGGTGGTTTTGAGGCTGAAGGCAGCAGGAAAGCCTGCAGCCCCCAGGTGTGTGGGGCTACGCAAGCGGTTCCCAAAGAGCTTTAGAACAAGGCATAGTTTTCCCTGCTGGCTCTTTGGGCGTGGGACCAATCTCCAGCCATATGGCCATTTTTTAGCCTGGCGCGGCGCCAAGTGGGAAAGGGTGGTTTTGAGGCTGAAGGCAGCAGGAAAGCCTGCAGCCCCCAGGTGTGTGGGGCTACGCAAGAGGTTCCCAAAGAGCTATAGAACAAGGCATAGTTTTCCCTGCTAGCTCTTTGGGCGTGGGACCAATCTCCAGACAGATGGCCATTTTTGTGTCTGGCGCGGCGCCAAGTGGGAAAGGGTGGTTTTGAGGCTGAAGGCAGCAGGAAAGCCTGCAGCCCCCAGGTCTGTGGGGCTACGCAAGCGGTTCCCAAAGAGCTATAGAACAAGGCATAGTTTTCCCTGCTGGCTCTTTGGGCGTGGGACCAATCTCCAGACAGATGGCCATTTTTTGGGCCTAGCGAGGCGCCAAGTGGGAAAGGGTGGTTTTGAGGCTGAAGGCAGCAGGAAAGCCTGCAGCCCCCAGGTGTGTGGGGCTACGCAAGCGGTTCCCAAAGAGCTATAGAACAAGGCATAGTTTTCCCTGCTGGCTCTTTGGGCGTGGGACCAATCTCCAGACAGATGGCCATTTTTGGGCCTGGCGCGGCGCCAAGTGGGAAAGGGTGGTTTTGAGGCTGAAGGCAGCAGTTAAGCCTGCAGCCCCCAGGTCTGTGGGGCTACGCAAGCGGTTCCCAAAGAGCTTGAGAACAAGGCATAGTTTTCCCTGCTGGCTCTTTGTGCATGGGACCAATCTCCAGAGATAAGGCCATTTTTGTGCCTGGCGCGGCGCCAAGTGGGAAAGGGTGGTTTTGAGGCTGAAGGCAGCAGGAAAGCCTGCAGCCCCCAGGTGTGTGGGGCTACGCAAGCGGTTCCCAAAGAGCTATAGAACAAGGCATAGTTTTCCCTGCTGGCTCTTTGGGCGTGGGACCAATCTCCAGACAGATGGCCATTTTTGGGCCTGGCGTGACGCCAAGTGGGAAAGGGTGGTTTTGAGGCTGAAGACAGCAGGAAAGCCTGCAGCCCCCAGGTGTGTGGGGCTACGCAAGCGGTTCCCAAAGAGCTTTAGAACAAGGCATAGTTTTCCCTGCTGGCTCTTTGGACGTGGGACCATTCTCCAGGGATGTGGCCATTTTTGTGCCTGGCGCGGCGCCAAGTGGGAAAGGGTGGTTTTGAGGCTGAAGGCAGCAGCAAAGCCTGCAGCCCCCAGGTCTGTGGGGCTACGCAAGCGGTTCCCAAAGAGCTTTAGAACAAGGCATAGTTTTCCCTGCTGGCTCTTTGGGCGTGGGACCAATCTCCTGAGATATGGCCATTTTTGGGCCTGGCGCGGCGCCAAGTGGGAAAGGGTGGTTTTGAGGCTGAAGGCAGCAGGAAAGCCTGCAGCCCCCAGGTGTGTGGGGCTAAGCAAGCGGTTCCCAAAGAGCTTTAGAACAAGGCATAGTTTTCCCTGCTGGTTCTTTGGGCGTGGGACCAATCTCCTGAGATATGGCCATTTTTGGGCATAGTGCGGCGCCAAGTGGGAAAGGGTGGTTTTGAGGCTGAAGGCAGCAGGAAAGCCTGCAGCCCCCAGGTCTGTGGGGCTACGCAAGCGGTTCCCAAAGACCTTTAGAACAAGGCATAGTTTTCCCTGCTGGCTCTTTGTGCATGGGACCAATCTCCACAGATAAGGCCATTTTTGTGTCTGGCGCGGCGCCAAGTGGGAAAGGGTGGTTTTGAGGCTGAAGGCAGCAGGAAAGCCTGCAGCCCCCAGGTCTGTGGGGCTACGCAAGCGGTTCCCAAAGAGCTATAGAACAAGGCATAGTTTTCCCTGCTGGCTCTTTGGGCGTGGGACCAATCTCCAGACAGATGGCCATTTTTTGGGCCTAGCGCTGCGCCAAGTGGGAAAGGGTGGTTTTGAGGCTGAAGGCAGCAGGAAAGCCTGCAGCCCCCAGGTGTGTGGGGCTAAGCAAGCGGTTCCCAAAGAGCTATAGAACAAGGCATAGTTTTCCCTGCTGGCTCTTTGGGCGTGGGACCAATCTCCAGACATATGGCCATTTTTGTGCCTGGCGCGGCGCCAAGTGGGAAAGGGTGGTGTGAGGCTGAAGGCAGCAGGAAAGCCTGCAGCCCCCAGGTGTGTGGGGCTACGCAAGCGGTTCCCAAAGAGCTTTAGAACAAGGCATAGTTTTCCCTGCTGGCTCTTTGTGCATGGGACCAATCTCCACAGATAAGGCCATTTTTGTGCCTGGCGCGGCGCCAAGTGGGAAAGGGTGGTTTTGAGGCTGAAGGCAGCAGGAAAGCCTGCAGCCCCCAGGTCTGTGGGGCTACGCAAGCGGTTCCCAAAGAGCTATAGAACAAGGCATAGTTTTCCCTGCTGGCTCTTTGGGCGTGGGACCAATCTCCAGACAGATGGCCATTTTTTGGGCCTAGCGCGGCGACAAGTGGGAAAGGGTGGTTTTGAGGCTGAAGGCAGCAGGAAAGCCTGCAGCCCCCAGGTGTGTGGGGCTACGCAAGCGGTTCCCAAAGAGCTATAGAACAAGGCATAGTTTTCCCTGCTGGCTCTTTGGGCGTGGGACCAATCTCCAGACAGATGGCCATTTTTGTGTCTGGCGCGGCGCCAAGTGGGAAAGGGTGGTTTTGAGGCTGAAGGCAGCAGCAAAGCCTGCAGCCCCCAGGTGTGTGGGGCTACGCAAGCGGTTCCCAAAGAGCTTTAGAACAAGGCATAGTTTTCCCTGCTGGCTCTTTGGGCGTGGGACCAATCTCCAGACAGATGGCCATTTTGTGCCTGGCGCTGCGCCAAGTGGGAAAGGGTGGTTTTGAGGCTAAAGGCAGCAGGAAAGCCTGAAGCCCCCAGGTGTGTGGGGCTACGCAAGCGGTTCCCAAAGAGCTTTAGAACAAGGCATAGTTTTCCCTGCTGGCTCTTTGGGCGTGGGACCAATCTCCAGACAGATGGCCATTTTTCGGCTTGGCGTGACGCCAAGTGGAAAAGGGTGGTTTTGAGGCTGAAGGCAGCAGGAAAGCCTGCAGCCCCCAGGTGTGTGGGGCTACGCAAGCGGTTCCCAAAGAGCTTGAGAACAAGGCATAGTTTTCCCTGCTGGCTCTTTGGGCGTGGGACCAATCTCCAGACAGATGGCCATTTTTGGGCCTAGCGAGGCGCCAAGTGGGAAAGGGTGGTTTTGAGGCTGAAGGCAGCAGGAAAGCCTGCAGCCCCCAGGTCTGTGGGGCTACGCAAGCGGTTCCCAAAGAGCTTGAGAACAAGGCATAGTTTTCCCTGCTGGCTCTTTGGGCGTGGGACCAATCTCCAGACAGATGGCCATTTTAGTGCCTGGCGCGGCGCCAAGTGGGAAAGGGTGGTTTTGAGGCTGAAGGCAGCAGGAAAGCCTGCAGCCCCCAGGTGTGTGGGGCTACGCAAGCGGTTCCCAAAGAGCTTTAGAACAAGGCATAGTTTTCCCTGCTGGCTCTTTGGGCGTGGGACCAATCTCCTGAGATATGGCCATTTTTGGGCCTAGCGCGGCGCCAAGTGGGAAAGGGTGGTTTTGAGGCTGAAGGCAGCAGGAAAGCCTGCAGCCCCCAGGTCTGTGGGGCTACGCAAGCGGTTGCCAAAGAGCTTTAGAACAAGGCATAGTTTTCCCTGCTGGCTCTTTGGGCGTGGGACCAATCTCCAGACAGATGGCCATTTTTGGGCCTGGTGCGGCGCCAAGTGGGATAGGGTGGTTTTGAGGCTGAAGGCAGCAGGAAAGCCTGCAGCCCCCAGGTCTGTGGGGCTACGCAAGCGGTTCCCAAAGAGCTTTAGAACAAGGCATAGTTTTCCCTGCTGGCTCTTTGGGCGTGGGACCAATCTCCAGACAGATGGCCATTTTTGGGCCTGGCGCGGAGCCAAGTGGGAAAGGGTGGTTTTGAGGCTAAAGGCAGCAGGAAAGCCTGCAGCCCCCAGGTGTGTGGGGCTACGCAAGCGGTTCCCAAAGAGCTTTAGAACAAGGCATAGTTTTCCCTGCTGGCTCTTTGGGCGTGGGACCAATCTCCAGACAGATGGCCATTTTTGGGCCTGGCGCGGAGCCAAGTGGGAAAGGGTGGTTTTGAGGCTGAAGGCAGCAGGAAAGCCTGCAGCCCCCAGGTGTGTGGGGCTACGCAAGCGGTTCCCAAAGAGCTTGAGAACAAGGCATAATTTTCCCTGCTGGCTCTTTGTGCATGGGACCAATCTCCACAGATAAGGCCATTTTTGTGTCTGGCGCGGCGCCAAGTGGGAAAGGGTGGTTTTGAGGCTGAAGGCAGCAGTTAAGCCTGCAGCCCCCAGGTCTGTGGGGCTACGCAAGCGGTTCCCAAAGAGCTTGAGAACAAGGCATAGTTTTCCCTGCTGGCTCTTTGTGCATGGGACCAATCTCCAGAGATAAGGCCATTTTTGTGCCTGGCGCGGCGCCAAGTGGGAAAGGGTGGTGTGAGGCTGAAGGCAGCAGGAAAGCCTGCAGCCCCCCAGGTGTGTGGGGCTACGCAAGCGGTTCCCAAAGAGCTATAGAACAAGGCATAGTTTTCCCTGCTGGCTCTTTGGGCGTGGGACCAATCTCCAGACAGATGGCCATTTTTGGGCCTGGCGTGACGCCAAGTGGAAAGGGTGGTTTTGAGGCTGAAGGCAGCAGGAAAGCCTGCAGCCCCCAGGTGTGTGGGGCTACGCAAGCGGTTCCCAAAGAGCTTTAGGACAAGGCATAGTTTTCCCTGCTGGCTCTTTGGACGTGGGACCATTCTCCAGGGATGTGGCCATTTTTGTGCCTGGCGCGGCGCCAAGTGGGAAAGGGTGCTTTTGAGGCTGAAGGCAGCAGCAAAGCCTGCAGCCCCCAGGTCTGTGGGGCTACGCAAGCGGTTCCCAAAGAGCTTTAGAACAAGGCATAGTTTTCCCTGCTGGCTCTTTGGGCGTGGGACCAATCTCCTGAGATATGGCCATTTTTGGGCCTGGCGCGGCGCCAAGTGGGAAAGGGTGGTTTTGAGGCTGAAGGCAGCAGGAAAGCCTGCAGCCCCCAGGTGTGTGGGGCTACGCAAGCGGTTCCCAAAGAGCTTTAGAACAAGGCATAGTTTTCCCTGCTGGTTCTTTGGGCGTGGGACCAATCTCCTGAGATATGGCCATTTTTGGGCATAGTGCGGCGCCAAGTGGGAAAGGGTGGTTTTGAGGCTGAAGGCAGCAGGAAAGCCTGCAGCCCCCAGGTCTGTGGGGCTACGCAAGCGGTTCCCAAAGACCTTTAGAACAAGGCATAGTTTTCCCTGCTGGCTCTTTGTGCATGGGACCAATCTCCACAGATAAGGCCATTTTTGTGTCTGGCGCGGCGCCAAGTGGGAAAGGGTGGTTTTGAGGCTGAAGGCAGCAGGAAAGCCTGCAGCCCCCAGGTCTGTGGGGCTACGCAAGCGGTCCCAAAGAGCTTTAGAACAAGGCATAGTTTTCCCTGCTGGCTCTTTGGGCGTGGGACCAATCTCCAGACAGATGGCCATTTTTTGGGCCTAGCGCTGCGCCAAGTGGGAAAGGGTGGTTTTGAGGCTGAAGGCAGCAGGAAAGCCTGCAGCCCCCAGGTGTGTGGGGCTAAGCAAGCGGTTCCCAAAGAGCTATAGAACAAGGCATAGTTTTCCCTGCTGGCTCTTTGGGCGTGGGACCAATCTCCAGACATATGGCCATTTTTGTGCCTGGCGCGGCGCCAAGTGGGAAAGGGTGGTGTGAGGCTGAAGGCAGCAGGAAAGCCTGCAGCCCCCAGGTGTGTGGGGCTACGCAAGCGGTTTCCAAAGAGCTTTAGAACAAGGCATAGTTTTCCCTGCTGGCTCTTTGTGCATGGGACCAATCTCCACAGATAAGGCCATTTTTGTGCCTGGCGCGGCGCCAAGTGGGAAAGGGTGGTTTTGAGGCTGAAGGCAGCAGGAAAGCCTGCAGCCCCCAGGTCTGTGGGGCTACGCAAGCGGTTCCCAAAGAGCTATAGAACAAGGCATAGTTTTCCCTGCTGGCTCTTTGGGCGTGGGACCAATCTCCAGACAGATGGCCATTTTTTGGGCCTAGCGCGGCGACAAGAGGGAAAGGGTGGTTTTGAGGCTGAAGGCAGCAGGAAAGCCTGCAGCCCCCAGGTGTGTGGGGCTACGCAAGCGGTTCCCAAAGAGCTTTAGAACAAGGCATAGTTTTCCCTGCTGGCTCTTTGGGCGTGGGACCAATCTCCAGACAGATGGCCATTTTTGGGCCTGGTGCGGCGCCAAGTGGGATAGGGTGGTTTTGAGGCTGAAGGCAGCAGGAAAGCCTGCAGCCCCCAGGTGTGTGGGGCTACGCAAGCGGTTCCCAAAGAGCTTGAGAACAAGGCATAGTTTTCCCTGCTGGCTCTTTGGGCGTGGGACCAATCTCCAGACAGATGGCCATTTTTGGGCCTAGCGAGGCGCCAAGTGGGAAAGGGTGGTTTTGAGGCTGAAGGCAGCAGGAAAGCCTGCAGCCCCCAGGTCTGTGGGGCTACGCAAGCGGTTCCCAAAGAGCTTGAGAACAAGGCATAGTTTTCCCTGCTGGCTCTTTGGGCGTGGGACCAATCTCCAGACAGATGGCCATTTTTGGGCCTAGCGAGGCGCCAAGTGGGAAAGGGTGGTTTTGAGGCTGAAGGCAGCAGGAAAGCCTGCAGCCCCCAGGTCTGTGGGGCTACGCAAGCGGTTCCCAAAGAGCTTTAGAACAAGGCATAGTTTTCCCTGCTGGCTCTTTGGGCGTGGGACCAATCTCCTGAGATATGGCCATTTTTGGGCCTAGCGCGGCGCCAAGTGGGAAAGGGTGGTTTTGAGGCTGAAGGCAGCAGGAAAGCCTGCAGCCCCCAGGTCTGTGGGGCTACGCAATCGCTTCCCAAAGAGCTATAGAACAAGGCATAGTTTTCCCTGCTGGTTCTTTGGGCGTGGACCAATCTCCTGAGATATGGCCATTTTTGGGCCTAGTGCGGCGCCAAGTGGGAAAGGGTGGTTTTGAGGCTGAAGGCAGCAGGAAAGCCTGCAGCCCCCAGGTCTGTGGGGCTACGCAAGCGGTTCCCAAAGACCTTTAGAACAAGGCATAGTTTTCCCTGCTGGCTCTTTGTGCATGGGACCAATCTCCACAGATAAGGCCATTTTTGTGTATGGCGCGGCGCCAAGTGGGAAAGGGTGGTTTTGAGGCTGAAGGCAGCAGGAAAGCCTGCAGCCCCCAGGTGTGTGGGGCTACGCAAGCGGTTCCCAAAGAGCTATAGAACAAGGCATAGTTTTCCCTGCTGGCTCTTTGGGCGTGGGACCAATCTCCAGACAGATGGCCATTTTTTGGTCCTAGCGCTGCGCCAAGTGGGAAAGGGTGGTTTTGAGGCTGAAGGCAGCAGGAAAGCCTGCAGCCCCCAGGTCTGTGGGGCTATGCAAGCGGTTCCCAAAGAGCTTGAGAACAAGGCATAGTTTTCCCTGCTGGCTCTTTGGGCGTGGACCAATCTCCAGACAGATGGCCATTTTTGGGCCTGGCGCGGCGCCAAGTGGGAAAGGGTGGTTTTGAGGCTGAAGGCAGCAGGAAAGCCTGCAGCCCCCAGGTGTGTGGGGCTACGCAAGCGGTTCCCAAAGAGCTTTAGAACAAGGCATAGTTTTCCCTGCTGGCTCTTTGGGCGTGGGACCAATCTCCAGACAGATGGCCATTGTTGTGCCTGGCGCGGCGCCAAGTGGGAAAGGGTGGTTTTGAGGCTAAAGGCAGCAGGAAAGCCTGCAGCCCCCAGGTGTGTGGGGCTACGCAAGCGGTTCCCAAAGAGCTTTAGAACAAGGCATAGTTTTCCCTGCTGGCTCTTTGGGCGTGGGACCAATCTCCAGACAGATGGCCATTTTTCGGCTTGGCGTGACGCCAAGTGGAAAAGGGTGGTTTTGAGGCTGAAGGCAGCAGGAAAGCCTGCAGCCCCCAGGTCTGTGGGGCTACGCAAGCGGTTCCCAAAGAGCTTTAGAACAAGGCATAGTTTTCCCTGCTGGCTCTTTGGGCGTGGGACCAATCTCCAGACAGATGGCCATTTTTGTGCCTGGCGCTGCGCCAAGTGGGAAAGGGTGGTTTTGAGGCTGAAGGCAGCAGGAAAGCCTGCAGCCCCCAGGTGTGTGGGGCTACGCAAGCGGTTCCCAAAGAGCTTTAGAACAAGGCATAGTTTTCCCTGCTGGCTCTTTGGACGTGGGACCATTCTCCAGGGATGTGGCCATTTTTGTGCCTGGCGCTGCGCCAAGTGGGAAAGGGTGGTTTTGAGGCTGAAG